>NW_015644615.1:227790-228014 GCF_001515625.1 Sinocyclocheilus rhinocerous | reverse complement strand
CTCTCTCTCTCTCACACACGCACACACACACACACACAGACACACTCTCTCTCACACACACACACACACACACACACACACCACCAGAGACACACTCTCTCTCTCTCACACACACACACACACACACACACAGAAAGTGAGGAGTCAGAGGAAGACCGTGAGGGTTTACATTTACATTTAAATTTACATTTAGTCATTTAGCAGATGCTTTTATCCAAAGCGAC
>NW_015644615.1:221629-227595 GCF_001515625.1 Sinocyclocheilus rhinocerous | reverse complement strand
AAAAGTATTCTCGTAGCTTCGCAAAACTGAAGTTGAGCCACTGGTCCATAACAAGTCTCAGTTAGCTTAATGCAGTACACGTAGCAAGGGTTTTTTGTTGTTGTTGTTGTTGTTGTTGTTTTAAATTATATAATACGGGCTGCTGAAAGGATTATTAGTGCTCCCCTGCCCAGCCTCCAAGAACTGTATACATCCAGAGTGAGGAAAAGAGCTCAGAAAATCACTCTGGATCCCTCACATCCAAGTTATCCCCTTTTTGAACTTTTGCCATCTGGTTGGCGCTTCAGAGCACCGAATACCAGGACAGCCAGGCACAAGAACAGTTTCTTCCCCCAGGCAATCTAACTTATGAACAGCTAAATGTTCCCCACATAATGCAATAAAAATATGTGCAATAACCTTGTATTTAATTCCAGGAGGGAACAGTTAATGTTAAAGTCAGTGAAAGTGATTTTGTGCCTCTTTGGGATGAACAATAAAGAGACGTTCACTTGCAGAACGCAAGCTTCTAGAGGCACATAACTCTGAAGTAATGAATTTATGTAAAGAAGTGCAGAGCCAGTGGTGGTTTTGTAGGCAAACATTAATGCCTTGAATTTTATGTGAGCAGCTATTAAATATTAGCTATTACAGGTTTAGGGTGCGATTTGGGACGAGGCCTGTCATGCTAGTTCCCAGTGCATTAACTGATGTTAACAAATACAATGTTCCATTTTTCAAAGGAAATTAAAAGTACATTTTGAGATTAATCTTAATAAAAATATTGATACATACTTTCAAGTATTGTTCATTGTTAGTTCATGTTAACTAATGTAAACTACCTTGTTGTAAAGTGTTTTTTCTCTTAGATACAGACTAATATAATGCAATTACAATGTAATGTGTTATATAACTATTATATTTAGCATGTGTAGTCTGGTTCCTCTTGTTCTATTTAACATCCTAATGAGATTTTTATATTATATTAATATTAATAATATTATTAATTGTTAATAATGTTGACAGTTCACCCAAAAATGAAATGCAATAGAAGGTATTTTGAGAAAATTCTCAGTGTGCTTTTTTTTTTTATTTTTGAGTGAACTTTTTAGACAACAACTCTTCGTTTGTTGAATAATGTGCGTTACTATTATGAAAAATAATATGTGGTTTAAAATCCAAGGCAACTTCATGTGTTCAGATTTGTTTGTTCTCATAACTATTGTCTTAAATCACAGCATTAACATTTTGATTATTGTCACCAACCAGTAAATTAAGCTGAAAGAGGATTTAGTGGCAGCAGTTTTCAAACCTTATTAAACAAACCTCAGGACAGCCTGAACAGAACAAAACCACGTAGAACAACAGTAATGAACGACTGAACTGAAGTGAACACAGGGCTTAAACACACGAAGAACTAATCAGGGAGAACAGAAACAGGTGTGAGCTAATCTGAAACCATGGAAACTAACCAGTGGCAGGAAAATCAGAACAAAAGAAACTGGGTCAAACAAAGGAACACAGAGAAAAACAAAACAGAACATACATGTGACAGTTAAAGGGTTACTTAATGTGAAAATGTAATTTCTGCTGCCAACTCGTTTCGAAGGTTTACATAAAATTAAACAAGACAGTTTAAAACCTTAAAATGACTAACAATTCCCATGCGTTTCCCAGGCGTTTTCTCAGCCATGCTATGACTGATAGTAGAACTATACCACCAAAAAATACAACATAAAAATCACAAAATCAGTGCGTGTAATCCAGTTTGTTTGAATGAGAAATGTGCGTCTTCACGGAGTGGCTCGGGAAAAGATTTGTAGCAGTTATCTGCTTACAGCTGCTCTGTTCCTCACACAAAACTGTAGTCGTGCTTTTCTTTATACTCTACATATTTTTGAGAAATGGCTATGGTTAGGTTTAGAGATAGGACTGTGATTAGCAATTCAAAATATATTTTAAATGCTATAGTGTTAGTAAAATGATGCACATTTCTATTTTGATGCATGATTTCTATTTTGTTCATATATTTTTATATCTGCTATAAAATGGTTTGTGGTAGGGTTAAGGGATCTAAAAATCTAAATCATTTATAGCTGAAATGATAAAAGTGCGTTGATATAAATATATTTATGATTCAAATGATTTGCAAGTATCTGTAATAATGTTTATTTTAGATGTTTTAAACTGTACGTTTCAGCATCAATCAAAACAATGTACCAAACATACTAAACTAGTAAATGTTGCATACTAGTACCTACATATAAACAATGAGAGCAGGCTGGAAATACTTTGTTCAGACTGTTTGACTAGCATTTGGGTGACTTCTGTTGGTCTGACATGGGTTTTTATGTTGTTTCATGAAAATTGCATTTCTTAATATTTGCGACTCAAAAGGTTTCATAAACTGGAAAACATGGAGTTGCTTTTTTTTTCAGAGTGTATTTAATTGCATGTATAATGTATTTTATGATGTAGGTTTGTGCTACTATAATAATTTCACAAGCCTCTATGCCACAAAACATATTCAAGATTTTTTTTTCCTGAACGGTTTAATATATTTTATTATTATATATTATTGTCTCGTGTATGTTCCTGTTGAGTTCCTGTTTGCCCTTATTTGGTTCTTCCTGTGTCCTGTCCTCATTGGTCATCATTTGTGTTCAGCTGTGTTTCATTAATTAGTTAATTTGCTCCCAGGTGTGTCCCATTGGTGTCTGTGCTTTTAAACTCTGTGTTTCCCAGTGTTTCCCGTCTGCTGTTGAACGTCATTCTGTCTGCTAAATGTCATTCCTGAAGTTCCCGTGTTTTGTATTCCTTTGTTTATTTTGTATTAAATTCTAGTTTACATTTCTCCAGTGTCTCCTTCGTTCCTTCCTCCCCGAGAGACCGTGACAATTATTATGTGTGTGATCTTAATTTGTTTTTGGTTCTTTCTTACATTTCATTACATTACATCACATGTAATATATACAAATGACAAATAAAGAACGCTGAACCTTAATGCTGGAGTGAAAGTTCTTTTTTGAAATAATAATAATCATAATATTAATTATGGAATCCATGAGGAGTTATCTTTGTATAGCATCTAATGTGTGTCATCGGCCCGGAATTCACTTCTAAAACATCACTGCAGTGTGTGTGTGTTTCTAGTTGGGTTTCTCCAGGAATGTCGATCTTCAGGTCTTTGTGATTTTAACAGCTGTTTGAGGGCTGAATCACACAAAAGTAAGGACTGAATTACCCAACAAATAAAATGTAAACACATCCACACCCTGCATTTTTGCAAAGTCTCCAGGATTTTTAACCTTAAAGTTTTACCAGAATCATCTTCACCTTCCTGAAGAGGAAAGCTGATATCATGACCTGTGCCGTAACACAGAAATCACCCCATCGCTCTCTCTCTCTCTCACACACACACACACACGTTTTGTTGATGTAATTGAGGAGAAACCAGACTGTATAGCCCAAGAGTGAAATTTACTAAATCTTATTTCACTCCAGTATAACTGAAAGTTTATTGCACAAAGTAAAATGTCATGTAAGTGCAATACCTGATTATTTTATGCAGAACGCAAACTGAATGAGTTACAGCAGGTTTCCCAGCATGCTCTGCTTCTGATTGTGTAAGGAGAGTAAAAGTTCAAACGCACTCTTATGAAATGTTTTTGTTCTCTTGGGATTTAAAGGGTTTTCTCTTATGTTTCTGTCCTATTATGTTATTTATGCTGCATGATGTTGCTTTATTTGAAGTGCAAACGATGCTCACATGTGTGCTAATGCTAGATATTAGTTAACTGTATAATATTTAGCTTAATTTGATCTTTTCCTAATTTAGTTCAGAGTTTACAGTTACTTTGTTACATGTTTGATGTTTATATATATATATATATATATATATATATGAACTGAAATGGTTTAAGGCAATTGCTTTTTTATGATTTTTTTTTTTTTTCCAAATTGTTTTACAATACAATACAAATATTTGTTTCAGGTGTGATATGAATTATCCGTTAGGTCCGTAAATACTAAATTTTGAATGCCAAGTTTCCTTTATGGTGTCTGTTCCTGTTGCAGAAAAATCTTCTTTATGCATTAATTTCAAAAGCTTAAATTGGATCAGTGTTTTCTGAGTTTTAATTGTTCATTTGTCAAAGGTTTAATATTGTAAGAAGTACTCAAATAATATTTTTCAGACGACACAAATACTGATGAGGAGAAGGATGTGGCAGGGTTTAGTTTGACTGAACAGTCACTGTATTGTGTTGTTCTGATGTTTTTATAAGCGACTGAATCTTGTTTCTTATTCTCATGCTATGGGCTGGACAAACGCTTCTGTTATGAAATCCAGAGAAACAGGAACACAACAATCAGTCCGTTATATGATCTGTCAATGCATCTGCCCGCTTTAGCCTGTGAATTTTGATAATTCCTTGTTGTCAGTCAAGCTCAACACTAAAAATGTGCCCGAGGGTGAATCTGAAAGCAGGAGCTGGTTCGTCCTGCTGAGTCTCTGAGCGTCATGCGTGTTTTAACACAGTAGGATGATTTACTGCATGAGTTTCTACTGATCATCTGATCAGTTGAATAATTGTTTACTGGAAAATTTTCTGTTTCAGTATGTTGTTTCCAGTAACAAAGTCGTCCTAGGACTTCAGAGAAAGTCCTCATCCTCCAGATCAGTCTATTTTGTCATGCATCGGGGTTTAGAGTTTTTGTCACTTGTTTTAATCATGAATTTCACAAAACATCATGAATCTCTTTTCCCTCACTCGTTTGTATACATTGTGCAAATGTGACAGTAAAGATAAATGGCATATAGTTTCGTTACAGTGCTCCGGATGTCTCATTACATGTAATTTTATTTATAAGTCAATCATATGTCACAGCATCTTAAGTGATGTGCTCAAGTATCTGCTGTAAAGTGACAAAAGAAGCCACACTAAAAGTAATTGCCATCATCACTTCTTTGTTTCATTGTATAAAATAATGTCATGGTGTCTGAACTGTGACGTTCTGTTCTCTGGAGGAACAGAACAGGTCCAACTAGTGAATCCAGCTGCTTCTCATTTCACTCACACACTCACAGAATAAAAGCATCTCTTTTTAGTTCAAAATAAAAATCTTCATGTTTCTGTTCTGCACAGGTGTGCCTTAGGCTGGCCACAATAAAAGGCCACTCTAAATTAATTGCCGTAAAATATTTTAATCACATTATTTTACTGTAACTAATTAAGTTAAAGAAAATGTATCTAATTAAATTAACGCTTGGTGGATGAGAGAGCTCAACGCACTGCAACTGAAGAAAACATATTAAAAGAGAAAAAACACCAGCAAATTAAGAAAACATCTTCACATGCTGCAAATACTCACAACACGACCAAATACTGAAACACACTGCAAATACTCACAACACGACCAAATACAGAAACGCACTGCAAATACTCACAACATGACCAAATACTGAAACGCACTGCAAATACTCATAACACGACCGAGAAAAAACACCAGGAACATGACCAAATACAGAAGCTTACTGCAAATACTCACAACACGACCAAATACAGAAACGCACTGCAAATAATCACAACACGACCAAATACAGAAACGCACTGCAAATACTCACAACATGAGCAATTACAGAAGCACACTGCAAATACTCACAACACGACCAAATACAAAACGCACTGCAAATACTGACAACACAACCAAATACTGAAACGTACTGCAAATACTCACAAGAAATACTCACAACACGAACAAATACTGAAACGCACTGCAAATACTCACAACACGACCAAATACTGAAACACACTGCAAATACTCAGAACATGACCAAATACAGAAACGCACTGCAAATACTCACAACACGACCAAATACTGAAATGCACTGCAAATACTCACAACATGGCCAAATACTGAAACGCACTGCAAATATTCAAAACACGACCAAATACAGAAACGCACTGCAAATACTCACAACACGA
>NW_015644615.1:198195-221562 GCF_001515625.1 Sinocyclocheilus rhinocerous | reverse complement strand
CAAATACTCACAACACGACCAAATACAGAAACGCACTGCAAATACTCATAACACAACCAAATACTGAAACGCACTGCAAATCCTCACAACACGAGCAGTTACAGAAGCGCACTGCAAATACTCACAACACAACCAAATACAGAAACGCACTGCAAATACTCACAACACAACCAAATACTGAAACATACTGCAAATACTCACATGAAATACTCACAACACAAACAAATACTGAAACGCACTGCAAATACTCACAACACGACCAAATACAGAAACACACTGCAAGTACTCACAACATGACCAAATACAGAAATGCACTACAAATACTCACAACACGGGCAATTACAGAAGCGCACTGCAAATACTCACAACACGACCAAATACAGAAACACACTGCAAATACTCACAACATGACCAAATACAGAAGCGCACTGCAAATACTCACAACACGGGCAATTACAGAAGCGCACGAGCAATTACAGAAGCACACTGGAAATACTCAAAACACGACCAAATACAGAAACGCACTGCAAATACTCACAACACGACCAAATACAGAAACACACTGCAAATACTCACAACATGACCAAATACAGAAATGCACTACAAATACACAAAACACAACCAAATAATGAAACAGACTGCAAATAGCACAGACCATAACGGAAATGTTTCAAGGGAACTCAAACTAGTTATGAAAGTAAGTTAGGTAGCTTACATAACATTTCACAGTTACTTATGTACTTTGTCAGCTTATTTAAGCTAATATCATACAAAAAGCTAAGGAATCATATAATCAGGATGTTAAATTTGATTTAAAAAACTCACCTTTCAGGTCATTGACAACACAACTGACGGGTAGACATTAAACAATGAGCATGTCCCAGCCGGATTCCTCACTTGTAGTGTCCATTTGAAACATTTCTATTTTGGTGGGTGAGTATTTGCAGCGCATTTCTGTATTTGGTTGTTTTGTGAGTGTTTGCAGTGTGTTTCTGTATTTCGTTGTGCTGTGGTTGTGTTGACAAACTGACAATGTTTTCTTAATTTTTCTGGTGTTTTTTCTATTTGCATGTGTGTGTTTTTTTAGCTCTCTCAGCCACCGTATTAACACGCTAAAACGACAGCCCTAGTAAACACATTTTGCTTAACAGAATTTACAGTAAATATATTTATGTATGTGGCCTATATATATTCTGTGGTCTCTCAGAAGAACAGCGATCGATGGGAGTAAGTACTGATGAAAAAAATGAATAAAATAAAGTAAATCTTATGTCTCTGTTGTGCTTATTTGACAAAAACAAGAGATTAAGCACTGATTTTAAAATCTGAGAAATTCAGTCCAGGAATAGTCACAACCTTCAAAAAGTTCAGGGTTCAGATATAGGACATTTCATTCTTTCTGAATTGCACTAGAATTAAATTAAATGGAGTAAAATAAAATAAAATGAAATACGGTAGAGGCAAATATTTAAATAAAATGAAAACAGTACATTAACCTACCATTAAACTCCACAGTTTTCATGAAAATACATGTAATACACTCTAATAATTTTATCAAGGTATGAAATGTTTTAAGAACACTCATAACTGTTCTTAACATGCATTCCAACATTCCAATGTAAACAGATTAAACTACAACCAGGCAAATGCACTGGCTTTAAATAAAGAAAATGAAACTTCATTAACATTCATTGTACATACCCAGTCCTTGCACATGTCCCAAAACGTGATCAAACCCGATCCACCTCACCCATGCAATCCATAAACGTCCATGAAACATTCATTATTAACATACTGCTCACATACACATTTTATGCAATTCGTTCACAATTCTGTAAGAATGTACATTTACCTCACCAAAGTCAGAATAAGGGCACCAAACCCAGAGCACTAGTTTGCGTTCGTTGCTCTGCTCACACTGAAATCCATGCACATGTGTTACATGCTGGAGCGCCGCAAAGCAAGTGTTGCAAACACAGTTTCTTAAAGGTCCCACAACCAATTTATGCTCAACGATAAGTTTTGTTAATTTTCTTCACTTGGCTACATTCTCCCCTGCTAAATGTCATTGCCCTCAATGATCTAATATATATTTTTTACTTCTTTAACGGCCTCCCTAAAGAACACACTCCCCAAGCTTGTCAACACTTGTGAAAAGACTTCCGGACTGAGTGAGACTGCATTACATGCGGACCTCGGTTCATTGAAAGGGTTTGAGTGCACACCTGCATTGGCCCTTTTTGTTCTTCTAGGGGTTGGTACAGGCTTCTTCAGCATGGGTTCTTCCACCCTGAGAGCAGCACTGGTGTCAGGCAATTGCTTGGGTTCAGAATCCCGCGGTTCAGTATCCTCTAAAATCAATTTCGACTGATCTACATGCACTTCACATGCTGCCGAAGAGCTTCCAATCTGCTGTGTCTCTTGCAGACTAGGGTGAGTGACTTCTTCTAGTACAATAAAATCAGGATCAGACTGAACTTCAACTTGCTCAGACTCTGCTTCTCTCTCTTGTTGTGTTTTAGGAGGATGGTTCTCAGTGGATTCTGGCTCAGGAGCAGAAGTGACACAGGGTCGCAAGTCAGTTTGATGAAGTCTCTTTATAGGACCACCCTCAAGGGGCTCAATGGTATATGTAGTACCTTGCACATTGAGAACCTTGTATACAGTAGGACCCCATAAATCCTGTATCTTGTTCCTACCCAAAGGTCGGTGACGCAGATACACTTGTTGACCAACATTAATGACTGGACAATAGACCTTGTCATTCAAAGGGGCCAAACTCCCAGCAGCCTTGTGCTCTGCATATTTTCTTGCCTGTTGGTCAGCCTCTCTCAATCTCTCCTGATGAATCACTAACCAGTCTTGCTTTCTGTCTACAGGTTGCTCGTGACCCAGCAGGGCATCAACTGGAAGGTGTGGATGGACTCCAAACAATAAGTAGTGTAGTGAGTATCCAGTGGTCGCATGTGGCGTGACATTGTAGGCATAAACCAACTTCACTAGGTGTTCTGGCCACCGCCTCTTCTTTTCAGGGGTAAGTGTGCGCAGCAGATCATGGAGCGTTCGATTAAAGCGCTCACACTGAGCGTTACCCTGAGGCCGGTAGGGTGTAGTGCGGGTTTTCTTCACACCATACATTTTGCACAGCTCAGCAACAACTTCGCTCTCAAAATTTCTTCCCTGTTCAGAATGCAATCTTTCAGGTACGCCGTATTTCATGAACCATTCCCTTAACAAGATTTTGGCGGTAGTGTCAGCTCTCTGATCCCTGGTTGGAAATGCCTGTGTGAATTTGGTAAAAACATCTGTCACGATTAATACATTTTCACAGCCATCAGATGATGGCTCAAGCACGGTAAAGTCAACTGCCACTACTTCAAGGGGTCTTGATGCAAGAAACGGCTTCATAGGGGCATGTATCCTTGGCTGTGGCATCTTTGTTAAGATGCACCTCTGACACTTTTTGATCCATTGGTCTACATCATTATACATGCCGACCCAGAAACAACGTTTCCTCAACAGGCCGATTGTGCGCTCAATCCCTTGATGTCCCATATTTTCATGCACACTTTCAAGGACAGGTTCTTTTAGACATGCGGGTAAGAGCAGCTGTTGACACTCACCATGATGCTGATCGTTCACAACACGATAAAGCAAACCATCCTGTTCACGGATACTTTTCCACTGCTTTATCAGCGATAGTGTAGATTTTGATAGATGAGATCTTTCACAATGGGAAGGCTTTTTCCTCCTTTCCCAGAGGGATCTGAAAGAACTGATGGTAGGATCGTTATTCTGGAAATCTGCCAGTTCTGCAGTCGTGTAGCCTGGCAGGGTATGTGTACTTCCCTGATTGTCATTGTCTGCCTCTCCACCACATTCCAAGGCACGAATCTGTCGGACTCTGTAACACCTTTTGCTAGCAATTACTAAGTCAGGCTCCAGGACTGTCCCTTTACTGATTATGTTACAGATGGCAACACAGTCATCATACTCGTCCGGAATGGTAGGCTCCCCTGCTAGAGGCTGCCTAGAGAGGGCATCAGCAGCTGTATTATGTCGGCCTGGGCAGTATTTAACATCAAAGTCAAACACAGATAATTGAGTAACCCACTTTTGCTCAACTGCACCAAGTTTGGCTGTTTTAAGATGGCACAGAGGGTTGTTATCTATAATAAACACGAACTTAGAACCTACCAGATAACCACAAAACTTTTCTGAGACTGCCCATTTAAGGGCCAGCAGCTCAAGTTTCATGCTGCTATAGTAACGGTCATTCCTTTCTGCTTTTCGAAGCCTCCTACTTGCAAATGCAATGACCCTCTTACAACCACCCTGCTGCTGATACAGTATTGCCCCTAAGCCTTCATGGCTTGCATCAGTCTCCAAGATAAACGGGAGACTAAAATCTGCATAACCTAATACAGGAGCAGAGGTAAGTTTCTCTTTCAGTAGCTCAAATGCTGATTGACACTCAGATGACCACAAAGCACAGAAATCCTTTTTCCCTTGGCTGAACTGGGTAATACACAAATTCACTAAATCATGAAGGGGCCCATCAATTCTAGAAAAACCCTCTATGAACTTTCTGTAATAACTACAGGACCCTAAGAATGAGCGCAGTTCCTTTACTGTTTTGGGGACCGTCCATTTCCTTACCTCCTTAATTTTCCCTGAATCCGTAGCAATTCCTTGAGCTGAGACTTGATGACCTAAGAAGATTACTTCTTGCTGCAGGAAATGACACTTCTCAGGCTTGACTTTGAGACCTGTTTCCTTTAGCCTCGTAAACACTATTTCCAACCTCTGCAAGTGCTCTGGGAAAGTGGGTACATACACCAGTATGTCATCCAGATACACTAGCATGATTTGGAAAATTAGATCACCCATTTTAGTCTGCATAAGACTTTGAAATGTTGATGGCCCATTACAAACCCCAAAAGGCATACGGCAGTACTCAAAAATCCCAAATGGAGTTGTAAAGGCCGTCTTATGTCTGTCACGCCCGTGAACGGCAACCTGATGATATCCACTCGCCAGGTCAATTGAAGAGAAGTATGTTGCTCCCTGAAGTGCGTCAAAACTCTCATCGATTCTAGGTAAAGGGAATGCATCTCGTTGTGTCTTGGAATTGTGCTGTCTATAGTCAACGCATAGCCTGAGGCTGCCATCCGTTTTCCTCACTAGTACAATGAGTGAAGCAAAAGCACTGTTACCTTCTTGGATCACTCCTTTCTTGAGAAGCTCACTGATATGTTCTTTAACTTCCTTGTACTGAGTGGGTGGTAAGCCTGTAAGGCTGTGTCACTGGAATATCATCGGTTACATGGATCTCATGTTGCACCTTATCAGTGAAACCAAGGTCTTCATCCTCGAGAGCGAGAACATCAGAAAACTGCATTAACAAATCACTCAGCTCTGCTTGCTGCTCAAGGGTACCACCGATATGGAGCTTGCTGAGGAACTCTTTCGAGCTGTTCTCCAATACCTGATCGCTTTTGGTGTTAACAGTGATTTCCTCAATATCAGCTGAAATACGCTGGAACTTAACCTCACATGTCTCATTTCATTTCATGATGAACTCTCAATGTGAGCTACTGTCAAACTCTGCATGTACCAGTTGTGAAAGTGACAGTGAAAGTGACGTGACATGTGGCCAAGTATGGTGACCCATACTCGGAATTAGTGCTCTGCATTTATCCCATCCAAAGTGCACACACACAGCAGTGAACACAGACACACTGTGAACACACACCCGGAGCAATGGGCAGCCATTTTTGCTGCGGCGCCCGGGGGTGTGGGTGTTTTGAGGGGGGGAGAGATTCCTGTCCATCCCCCCCCCCCACCTACAATCCCTGCCGGTACGAGACTCGAACCCGCAACCTTTGGGTTACGAGTGCGACTCTCTAACCATTAGGCCACGACTTCCCACTTGTCTGTATCTGCTGATAATATTCATGCCAATTAGTGCTGGTACAAAAGGGGAGTTCAGTGTGTCTCTGACTACGAGGAAACCGCATTCAGGAAGGACAATACCCATGGTTTCAACTTTCAACTCAAGGTAACCGAGATAAGAGATATCTTTATCCTCACCAAACAGGTGTTCCCTGAAGAAACTCTCAGAAATAGTGCTGACTTGGCTTCCTGTATCCAGCTGACAAGTGGCACCCACCCCATTTATTTTGAGATTAGCAATGGGACATTTTCCCACAGCACGCTCAAGTAGTCTATCAAGACTAGTATCTACACTAGTTGAGCCAATGGACTGCCCTCACATTGCCTGGCTCACAGCAACCGAGGGTGGGTGTTTCCCTGGGGTCCAGAGCTAGTAGCTTGCTCTGTGGCAGCCTGTTTGTTTCTCCTCACGCACCTCTTAGCAATGTGTCCTACACCATTGCACCGGAAACAAATTGGCTGCCCATCATCTGTAAACCTTGGGTGCACCTTGGGTTTGCTTTGGGTTACAGGCTCTGACTTGATACACTGTGTGGTGAGTTTCTCCACAGCTTGGGTTAGCTCTCCTATAGCCCTTCCTTGTTCTGCTACAATCTTCAAAACTTCTTCAAGACTAACTGTTTTTGTTTCAGGTGCAAGAGCAGCACATTGGGCTTCAGCTGTCTCAGACACAACACTTCGATTGATGACTACTTTTGGGACACAAGGCTCGGGATCTTTTAAGGACCACATGAGGGCTTCATCTCGCACTTCAATAAGTGTTGACACTGGCTTGTCTCTAACCAGCTTCCGAAGGTCTCTCCTAAGGCTAGCATCTCTAATGCCCTCAATGAATTGGTCTCGAATTGCCATGCTCGCATTTGCCATTGCATTTGCTGATTGTTTCTGAATGGAGTTCAGAATCTGGGGCAGTGCATGGGAGTAGGCACGAATATCCTCCCCTTCTATTTGTTTACGGCTATAGAAGGTTTGCAATAGCTGAGATACACTGCGCTTTTCTCGGAAAGCTGCTCTCAGATATTCAAAAATGTCACATGGGTGTTTTGGATCATTCCCCATTCGCAATCTGACCTCGTCTAAAGCTGCCCCCTTTAGAAGTGAGAGGACAAAGTCTAACTGGTCCTCCGTAGTCTGACTTCTAGCATGTATCACCCTCTCTACCTCTTCAATAAACTCGTCAACATATCTCCCATCTTTGTTAAAATCACCACTGAATGGTTGAATGTGACGTTCTCTCGGTACATAAATATAAGACCTGGTTGGCTCTCTGCTCAAGTTAGCAAGTCTGTTTGCTGGACAACTGCACCCAGGAAGTTAGCCTTCACTCCGTGTTCCACAAGCACCTATCTTCACCTCTACCGTATTTCAAAACGAATAAAAAATCTACCTATAGACTCCCAACAGTCAGATACCCCACTCCTGGTACCAAAATGTGGCCTATGGGTTGTAAGGAAGCAGCACAGGATATAAAAAATATATATTTTAGGGGTTTTTATTCTGACGGCTGTCTCTCAGGACAGCGATCGATGGGAGTAAGTACTGATGAAAAAAATGAATAAAATTAATTAAATCTAATGTCTCTGTTGTGCTTATTTGACAAAAACAAGAGATTAAGCACTGATTTTAAAAAGTTCAGGGTTCAGATATAGGAAATTTCAGTCTTTCTGAATTGCACTAGAATGAAATTAAATGGAGTAAAATAAAATAAAATGAAATACAGTAGAGGCTAATATTTAAATAAAATGAAAACAGTACATTAGCCTACCATTAAACTCCACAGTTTTCATGAAAATACACTCTAATAATTTTATCAAGGTATGAAATGTTTTAAGAACACTCATAACTGTTGTTAACATGCATTCAAACATTCCAATGTAAACAGATTCAACTACAACCAGGCAAATGCACTGGCTTTAAATAAAGAAAATGAAGCTTCATTTAAAACTTCATGCAGTGTCACCCTGGGAATTCTGGGAATCTTACTGTAAATTATGTGACCTGTTTTTTGTTTTTTTTTACCGATTAACAGGTTTTTATTGTAGCAGTTTTACAGTTTTTTACACTTAAAACTAGAGCTGCTTAAACATCCAATGGATTCATTTAAATTCACTGTTAGGTCTGTTTCAGAGAAGCAGTGTCCTGTAATAGACTGTAATAGAGGTTCCGTTGAGGTTTCTTTCTTTAAACTGCAGTCTCGTAATTTACCAGTTGGCTTAAAGTCAGCCATGTAACTAAAAAACAAAAATCTGTTAGCAAACTGTGACTGGCAGAGCTGATTATTACTCTCATATTCTAGGGGGGAAGTTGGTGATAAATGTTCAAACTTTTGCTATCATAATTCTAGATATTACTGCTTGAGATAGAGATGGTAAAACAAAGCATGCTGAAGCAATGAGGCTTTCAGTAGAACTGCACTGGATTTACGGCTAGAAGTTTACTGTTCACTTGAGCGCCCTCTGCTGGTCAAACACTTGAAGATAAAGGATTCATTAATGGCTTCAATAAAGCTCTTATTGCCATTTACGTGTTTTTATTAGTTGTAGTAAGTATTTGTAATGACATGATGTGGGGCAATGTGAGCAGGTGTGCTGCGGTAATAAAGTGAGACAGTGATGCAAGAGAAATGTAACTCTTACATGTATATGAAAATGTGGCACCTCTTAGCAATGTGTCCTACACCATTGCACAGGAAACAAATTGGCTGCCCATCATCTGTAAACCTTGGCTGTACCTTGGGGTTGCGTTGGGTTACAGGCTCTGACTTGATGCACTGTGTGGTGAGTTTCTCCACAGCTTGAGTTAGCTCTCCTATAGCCCTTCCTTGTTCTGCTACGATTTTCAAAACTTCTTCAAGACTAACTGTTTTTGTTTCAGGTGCAACAGCAGCACACTGGGCTTCAACGGCCTCAGACACAACACTTCGATTGCTGATCACTTTTGGGACACGAGGCTTGTGATCTTCTAAAGACCACATGAGAGCTTCATCTCGCACTTCAATAAGTGTTGACTCTGACTTGTCTCTAACCAGCTTCCGAAGGTCTCTCCTAAGGCTAGCATCTCTAATGCCCTCAATGAATTGGTCTCGAATTGCCATGCTCGCATTTGCCATTGCATTTGCTGATTGTTTCTGAATGGAGTTCAGAATCTGGGGCAGTGCATGGGAGTAGGCACGAATATCCTCCCCTTCTATTTGTTTACGGCTATAGAAGGTTTGCAATAGCTGAGATACACTGCGCTTTTCTCTGAAAGCTGCTCTCAGATATTCAAAAATGTCACATGGGTGTTTTGGATCATTCCCCATTCGCAATCTGACCTCGTCTAAAGCTGCCCCCTTTAGAAGTGAGAGGACAAAGTCTAACTGGTCCTCCGTAGTCTGACTTCTAGCATGTATCACCCTCTCTACCTCTTCAATAAACTCGTCAACATATCTCCCATCTTTGTTAAAATCACCACTGAATGGTTGAATGTGACGTTCTCTCGGTACATAAATATAAGACCTGGTTGGCTCTCTGCTCAAGTTAGCAAGTCTGTTTGCTGGACAACTGCACCCAGGAAGTTAGCCTTCACTCCGTGTTCCACAAGCACCTATCTTCACCTCTACCGTATTTCAAAACGAATAAAAAATCTACCTATAGACTCCCAACAGTCAGATACCCCACTCCTGGTACCAAAATGTGGCCTATGGGTTGTAAGGAAGCAGCACAGGATATAAAAAATATATATTTTAGGGGTTTTTATTCTGACGGCTGTCTCTCAGGACAGCGATCGATGGGAGTAAGTACTGATGAAAAAAATGAATAAAATTAATTAAATCTAATGTCTCTGTTGTGCTTATTTGACAAAAACAAGAGATTAAGCACTGATTTTAAAAAGTTCAGGGTTCAGATATAGGAAATTTCAGTCTTTCTGAATTGCACTAGAATGAAATTAAATGGAGTAAAATAAAATAAAATGAAATACAGTAGAGGCTAATATTTAAATAAAATGAAAACAGTACATTAGCCTACCATTAAACTCCACAGTTTTCATGAAAATACACTCTAATAATTTTATCAAGGTATGAAATGTTTTAAGAACACTCATAACTGTTGTTAACATGCATTCAAACATTCCAATGTAAACAGATTCAACTACAACCAGGCAAATGCACTGGCTTTAAATAAAGAAAATGAAGCTTCATTTAAAACTTCATGCAGTGTCACCCTGGGAATTCTGGGAATCTTACTGTAAATTATGTGACCTGTTTTTTGTTTTTTTTTACCGATTAACAGGTTTTTATTGTAGCAGTTTTACAGTTTTTTACACTTAAAACTAGAGCTGCTTAAACATCCAATGGATTCATTTAAATTCACTGTTAGGTCTGTTTCAGAGAAGCAGTGTCCTGTAATAGACTGTAATAGAGGTTCCGTTGAGGTTTCTTTCTTTAAACTGCAGTCTCGTAATTTACCAGTTGGCTTAAAGTCAGCCATGTAACTAAAAAACAAAAATCTGTTAGCAAACTGTGACTGGCAGAGCTGATTATTACTCTCATATTCTAGGGGGGAAGTTGGTGATAAATGTTCAAACTTTTGCTATCATAATTCTAGATATTACTGCTTGAGATAGAGATGGTAAAACAAAGCATGCTGAAGCAATGAGGCTTTCAGTAGAACTGCACTGGATTTACGGCTAGAAGTTTACTGTTCACTTGAGCGCCCTCTGCTGGTCAAACACTTGAAGATAAAGGATTCATTAATGGCTTCAATAAAGCTCTTATTGCCATTTACGTGTTTTTATTAGTTGTAGTAAGTATTTGTAATGACATGATGTGGGGCAATGTGAGCAGGTGTGCTGCGGTAATAAAGTGAGACAGTGATGCAAGAGAAATGTAACTCTTACATGTATATGAAAATGTGTGTACAATTTTTATGGCAATCAAATATAATTCAAAATAATTATTTCTCCATACCCCAACACCACCCTCCAAGTGAAATTCGGTTTCAGTGCAATTCACAAACTTACAGTTACCATAACACCAACTGCAATCATTAATTGACTGACTTACCATGAATAACAGCAGCATGTGTAGATAATTGTAAGTAGATTGTTCCTGTCGCGTTCCTGCTCTGAACAGAAGCTCTGAAATTGTTTTCATATCTGTATTTCTTTAAAGGACTGTGGGGGTGTTTTACTTCAGAACTTTAACACATGGAACCGGTTCTCCAGGATTCATTAAATGTAAGTCAAATCAGTATGATCTGCATTGTGATTTTTTATAGTACATATTGTCTTAAACCAGCTTTAAAGAATATCATCCTTAACATTCCTTGAAGTGGAAAAAAAGAAGTGCCGGTACTCCTCCCCATCCCAAAATACTTTTCACTAGTAATTAAATTTGAACATAATTCAAAATGAAAGTGTTTTGAACTGACTCTTTGAATGCATTCACTTCCTGGATCCTTGGACTGAAATGTTTCCAGGGGTTTACCGGTTTAAAATGACCTGATCACAAACTGATCGCAAAAACCTGCGAAGGTACGCTGAAGACTAGGGGCCGTCTTTTGGTGTTAAAAAACTACTGTCAGGATTTACTAAAGACACGCAGTGAAGAGTGCATGGGAGTAGGCACGAATATCCTCCCCTTCTATTTGTTTACGGCTATAGAAGGTTTGCAATAGCTGAGATACACTGCGCTTTTCTCTGAAAGCTGCTCTCAGATATTCAAAAATGTCACATGGGTGTTTTGGATCATTCCCCATTCGCAATCTGACCTCGTCTAAAGCTGCCCCCTTTAGAAGTGAGAGGACAAAGTCTAACTGGTCCTCCGTAGTCTGACTTCTAGCATGTATCACCCTCTCTACCTCTTCAATAAACTCGTCAACATATCTCCCATCTTTGTTAAAATCACCACTGAATGGTTGAATGTGACGTTCTCTCGGTACATAAATATAAGACCTGGTTGGCTCTCTGCTCAAGTTAGCAAGTCTGTTTGCTGGACAACTGCACCCAGGAAGTTAGCCTTCACTCCGTGTTCCACAAGCACCTATCTTCACCTCTACCGTATTTCAAAACGAATAAAAAATCTACCTATAGACTCCCAACAGTCAGATACCCCACTCCTGGTACCAAAATGTGGCCTATGGGTTGTAAGGAAGCAGCACAGGATATAAAAAATATATATTTTAGGGGTTTTTATTCTGACGGCTGTCTCTCAGGACAGCGATCGATGGGAGTAAGTACTGATGAAAAAAATGAATAAAATTAATTAAATCTAATGTCTCTGTTGTGCTTATTTGACAAAAACAAGAGATTAAGCACTGATTTTAAAAAGTTCAGGGTTCAGATATAGGAAATTTCAGTCTTTCTGAATTGCACTAGAATGAAATTAAATGGAGTAAAATAAAATAAAATGAAATACAGTAGAGGCTAATATTTAAATAAAATGAAAACAGTACATTAGCCTACCATTAAACTCCACAGTTTTCATGAAAATACACTCTAATAATTTTATCAAGGTATGAAATGTTTTAAGAACACTCATAACTGTTGTTAACATGCATTCAAACATTCCAATGTAAACAGATTCAACTACAACCAGGCAAATGCACTGGCTTTAAATAAAGAAAATGAAGCTTCATTTAAAACTTCATGCAGTGTCACCCTGGGAATTCTGGGAATCTTACTGTAAATTATGTGACCTGTTTTTTGTTTTTTTTTACCGATTAACAGGTTTTTATTGTAGCAGTTTTACAGTTTTTTACACTTAAAACTAGAGCTGCTTAAACATCCAATGGATTCATTTAAATTCACTGTTAGGTCTGTTTCAGAGAAGCAGTGTCCTGTAATAGACTGTAATAGAGGTTCCGTTGAGGTTTCTTTCTTTAAACTGCAGTCTCGTAATTTACCAGTTGGCTTAAAGTCAGCCATGTAACTAAAAAACAAAAATCTGTTAGCAAACTGTGACTGGCAGAGCTGATTATTACTCTCATATTCTAGGGGGGAAGTTGGTGATAAATGTTCAAACTTTTGCTATCATAATTCTAGATATTACTGCTTGAGATAGAGATGGTAAAACAAAGCATGCTGAAGCAATGAGGCTTTCAGTAGAACTGCACTGGATTTACGGCTAGAAGTTTACTGTTCACTTGAGCGCCCTCTGCTGGTCAAACACTTGAAGATAAAGGATTCATTAATGGCTTCAATAAAGCTCTTATTGCCATTTACGTGTTTTTATTAGTTGTAGTAAGTATTTGTAATGACATGATGTGGGGCAATGTGAGCAGGTGTGCTGCGGTAATAAAGTGAGACAGTGATGCAAGAGAAATGTAACTCTTACATGTATATGAAAATGTGTGTACAATTTTTATGGCAATCAAATATAATTCAAAATAATTATTTCTCCATACCCCAACACCACCCTCCAAGTGAAATTCGGTTTCAGTGCAATTCACAAACTTACAGTTACCATAACACCAACTGCAATCATTAATTGACTGACTTACCATGAATAACAGCAGCATGTGTAGATAATTGTAAGTAGATTGTTCCTGTCGCGTTCCTGCTCTGAACAGAAGCTCTGAAATTGTTTTCATATCTGTATTTCTTTAAAGGACTGTGGGGGTGTTTTACTTCAGAACTTTAACACATGGAACCGGTTCTCCAGGATTCATTAAATGTAAGTCAAATCAGTATGATCTGCATTGTGATTTTTTATAGTACATATTGTCTTAAACCAGCTTTAAAGAATATCATCCTTAACATTCCTTGAAGTGGAAAAAAAGAAGTGCCGGTACTCCTCCCCATCCCAAAATACTTTTCACTAGTAATTAAATTTGAACATAATTCAAAATGAAAGTGTTTTGAACTGACTCTTTGAATGCATTCACTTCCTGGATCCTTGGACTGAAATGTTTCCAGGGGTTTACCAGTTTAAAATGACCTGATCACAAACTGATCGCAAAAACCTGCGAAGGTACGCTGAAGACTAGGGGCCGTCTTTTGGTGTTAAAAAACTACTGTCAGGATTTACTAAAGACACGCAGTGAAGAATTAGCGCTGAAAAGGCATGGACAGTTATCTTTGCGCCTGACCTTATTGCATATGTATTTGTAGGAGTTTCCCTTGCAGACGCAAAATTTATGGGAGGAGAGTATTTAAATGAATCACGCAATGTGAAGCTTTGCACTTATCAATTCACTGGTATTTGCGCCATTATTTAACGCCTTAAAAAAAGCATGTCTTAAAGCAGACGCTAATTTCTTGTTAGATTGCATTGGTCATTATGGAAATTATCTGTCTGTGTTCTTTAATTTGTGCATTGTCAGTAAATCACCCTCAGAAATTTCCACTCTCATCGATGCTTTTCATTTTCAATGTTTTTAAATTCCTTGTTTTATTGTTGTGATTATTTTTTTTCTTTTCTTTTATGTAAAGCACTTTGAATTACCATTGTGTATGAAATGTGCTATACAAATAAACTTGCCTTGCCTTGCCTTGCCTTGCCTTGATTTGCCCAATCTAGCCCTAGAAGTGCAAGTGCCGTACCGGCCCACTTCGGGAACATGCAAGAAGTGCCGGTAACGAAAAAGAGACGTTAACGAAAAGCATGACGAAAAATGTTCATTGACAAGCTTTTTCCCCATGACTAAGACGAGGCAATGACAAGACGACAATAAGGTCAATAAACGATAACTGTGACTATATCAACATGCAATATCATTGACGATAAAAGACGAGACTAAAATGTATTTTAAAAAATAAAAACGATACCAAATTTTTTTTTATTTTCATTGAAAAAAGGAGACAAAATATTATTGCGGACTGCTGTACACGCCTCTACTATGCGAGCTTTCATGTGGGTGGTTGCCAGATATCAAGAGTTCAAATCCGCAAATCAGAGCTTCTCTGTTAAAAGGATACATTTTCCGTCCAGTGTTTTGCTTATTTTTTGCAATCTGGCAACTATACACATGCACTCATTCTTCATTATGGAAGCACCGATGATGATCTGAAAACACTGACAAACAAGCTGAAGTTTAACGATCTCCATGTGAGATGTTCAGCTTAAATGAAAGTGTCATTCAGTCAGTCTGTGTTCTGTCATGAGATCTCGAATGTTTTGTTTGTGATTGTGGTCGCTGAATAAGTGCACTTACTCAACCGCTGTTGTTTAAATAGAGAAACATTATTGCAATTTGGAATTATTGGAATTACTATTAGGAATTTTACTGTTAAAATATTTTTGTTTGTTTTTGCCAGTTTTCATAATGTAGACAGGGAGAGTGCATATCTAAGTCTTTGATATTCATTTATATAATAAATATCTTATACACATGGTTTATTTGACCTCATCTAGTGTACTGATTTATTATGAGTCCACATTCTGTTGATTTGTGCTTATTGGTGAAAGTGTAATACCTGAAATGTAAAAATACATTTCTCAAATGAAAACAATCTTTTCTATTATAATTTTGAGCAAAAAAAATTTTTTTATCAGTTTAATTATTAACAATTATACAGCATGACGAAAATGTGACGAAAAGTTTTCATTGACTAAAATTTGACTAAAACGTTCAGACATTTACTCAAATAAAATTTGACTAAACAAAAACAGGACAAGGTTATATGATAATAACTAAAAAGTACATTTGACACCAGGACTAAGACTAAGACTAATTTAAAAGACTAAGACTAAGACTATAGTAAAAATGGCTGACAAAATTAACACTAAATGGAGGTAGGCTTTGACTCATAATGCGTTTAGTTTGATGTTCATGATTTTTTATTGCATGTTGCCATTTGTAAATATTGTAGATTTATAGGTGTGTGAGGTCATTTGTGTGTGTTCAGATTAAATTGTGTGTCAAAAGAACAAACTAACTGAAGTTTAGATCACATGCACTATTGATCGCAAATGATCATTCAGTCAATCTGAACTAATGTGAAAAATGAAAGTATTATTTGTGTCATAGCAAAAACAATAGAAACCATTACATTTTATTGGTTTCCACTACAAATACTATTACAAACATTACAAACCATCAACCATTAATCATTGAAACCATTAAAAATGTGTTTTGGGACATATTCCATTAGTATTTAGTGGTTTTAACAAGCCACCAATAAAAGGCGACAAATTACCTGTAGAGACCCACAGGGACCATTACAGTTTCCATTAAAACCAATACAATTTCCAGTAGAACCAGTAAAACCATTACACATTCTGTAATGGTTTCTATTGTTTTTTTCAGCTGGCTGGATCGTGTCAAACCTCGTTCGCAGAAGAATGAAGGTGTGTTTCCAGCAGATGGCAGCAGGAAGCAGCTCGTCGTGTTTCTAGGTTTGTATCTTCTTCAAAGCTGCTCTTAACAGGCGTCTGCCTCTGGCTTCTTCAAAATGTTCTTCAGAACTTGAGTTTTAATCTCACCGCAAACATGACGGCTCCAGCGGAACGCTTCAGATGCTGTGTTTTCCTAATTTCTTGCTCATGTTCTTTCCCCACACTATGAGAACTTGATGCTTGAAAGGTAAACTTTCCATTTAAAAAAAATGTATTTCTCAAATCTGACACATATCCTTAACACGAAAGTGTG
Organism: Sinocyclocheilus rhinocerous; assembly: GCF_001515625.1. Classification (NCBI taxonomy): domain Eukaryota; kingdom Metazoa; phylum Chordata; class Actinopteri; order Cypriniformes; family Cyprinidae; genus Sinocyclocheilus; species Sinocyclocheilus rhinocerous. The sequence goes on along the minus strand of NW_015644615.1, from coordinate 205,036 downwards.
CTATGACACATTTTTCAGTGTACAGGTTGCATGAATGTACTTACAGTACATATGAATTGATTGTAGGAAATTATACAATCATTTTCCCATCCAAAAACTTTTGTTAGGGTTGTGACTTTTTGTTTTATACATTGGTAAATCAACACCAAACTCAAATGTTGGATAAATTCACAAAAAGGAAGTGAATTGAAAAACTAGTTGTAATGAATAAAGCTGTTCGCACCGTTTGTCACTGACTGTTTAGTCTCTGTTCTCCTGATGATTTTTAAAATCTAATAGTGCTGCCCTACACATTACATGCCTGCTGTATATAAATATATATATGTCATTCCTCTATTAATGCAGTTTTATTGACATAGTATTGACAGAGCATTAGAAGCATTATAGAAAAAAACCATCAAAACTGTCAAAAAATATGCAGTTCATGTAAATTTCTTCAACACCTTTCATTTTTAACATTTATTCAATAGTATGTGAGTAGAGAGCACTTTTGCAGGACCCACTTTATATACACTGTAACACTTATATATTGTTGCTCTTTTTTTGGTTTGATTGCTTCTATTGTCACTTTGGATAAAACTGTGTGCTAAATGATTAAATGTAAATGTAATATAAAGTGGGACCTTTTGCATACTATGAATTTGTGCTAGAAGTACCATCCACACAAATAGCTGAACCTGATAATAACACATGGCTGTAATTTAGTTTACAAATATCTGGAATTAAATTAAATCAAACTGTTAAATTAAAATGGAAAATGAAAAACTCTTCGCACAAATGTTTTATGGCTGTGTGATTCATTCTTCGGTGATTGTGTCCCACTGCTGGCCTTCCTCTGTCTGTCTCAAGATGTAAGGAGCTTTATTGCCTTCCAGCTTAAAGTAAAGCTTTACATCGCTAAACAAACATGATATAGATACATACACATCTACACACAATCAGTGTCATGTTCTCTTTCTTTGTCTGTGTTTGTGTATGAGTGTGAGAGAGAAACTCACATCTGTGGGTCTGTGGGAACCTGGAAAGCTGCTCACCTAAATATGAAGAGTTGTTTAGTGTGTGAGAATGTGTGTGTGTGTGTGTGTGTGTGTGTGTGTGCGTGCGTGTGTTTGTGTGAGTGTGAGTGTTGGCGCCAGGGCTCTTTAACAATCAAAGCAGAGGGGCGTGTGCAGGGAGGAAGTCTCTACCTGAAAATACAGGTTTGCTTGACTATCAAAGGCTGGTTCTCTGAACACTAAACACACGGCACCGCAGAGGGGGAGGCTCGTGTGAGAGAGAGTGTGTGTGTGTGTGTGTGTGTGTGTGAGTGTGTGTGTGAGTGTGTGTGTGTGTGTGTCTGCTACACGTATCTTGTCGGCCCGTAGGATTTCCTGGATTTCCATTGACAAACATGCTGCTGGAAATCTGTTATTCGGTAGCTGCTGCAGCGTGTAAATATGATCTTAGGAGGAGGAAGTTCCCTTCAGCCAACACAAACAAAAAATCTCTGAAATTAGCCTTATGCGCTCACTTAACCTGCAGTAACCGAACCCCGTCTGAGATTCACTGAGATTTCATCCAGTCCAGCCGTCTGCTTTTATATGTGTCTTCACTGAAATGAACACATATCATATTCTTTATCAAGTCCATTATACTGTAAGGAGCCAGACTAACGCAAACTCTATAAGAAAACGGAGAATCCTTATGGACGGTTTGTATGTTTGAGGGTGTCAGATTGAAGGAAAGACACTTTCAAAATCATTTTTTCATGCATTGGTCAATTTTGAGATTTTTGGGTTTGGCTTTTCAGGAAGGGTTTTTTCTAGTGGAAAGAAAACAAAAAAAGTTTGTAAATTTCAGTTCCAATTTATTTTAAGGCTTGATCATTTTCTCCACTTCAGTAGCACTTATTCCTATATATATTCTGAAGGTTTGGTCATATATCATTCACAGTGATTTATATAACATTTTATTCCTAAAATCTTGGTGAAAATGTGTTTGTTTTCTGTCTGTTGACAGCATTTTCTGATTTATGGAGTGATAAAAAGAGAAATCCAAAATCCCCTCTGGAAAAACCTTTAACTCTAATATATATATATATATTGTAATATTTTTCAAACTGAATTTATCCAGTGTTTGGATTTATTGCTGGAAATGTATGCAGATCAGTGTACATTTGTTTAATTTTGTTAAGTTTAGTTTATTGATTAATAAAGCACATTTAAAAACAACAGATGTTGAAACCAAAGTGCTGCACAGGAAATATACAACAGAATTAAAACTAAATAAAAGACTAGACAATATACAAAACACAACCAGAAGGACGAGTGAAAATTTACACCCTCAGGAAGAAGTAAAACATAAATAAAAATAGGTCTTCAAAGAGGATTTGAACATATAAATAGAAGGAGCAGATCTAATATAGAGAGCAACAAGGAGCAGCCACTGAGAAAGCCTGATCGCCTTTAGATTTAAAACGAGAGCAAGAAACTGAGAATAGAAATTGACTATGATCGAAGGAGTCTTGAAGCAGTATACAGGGTGAGAAGATCACAAATATACTGAGGAGCAAGTCCATGCAAAGCTTTAAAAACAGAGCAAAATGTTAAGATCAACACGGAACATAACCGGTAGCCAGTGAAGAGAGACGAGCACAGGTGTAATGTGCTCACGTTATCTAGTGACAGTCAGTAATCTGTCTGCCGCGTTTTGAACCATCTGCAAGCAATCTAAAGCTGACTTAGGCAAACCCAGATAGAGTGAATTACAGCAGTCCAGCTTTGAAGTTATGAAAGCATGAATAATGGTTTCAAGGTCCTTCTTAGAAAACATCATCTTGAGTCTAGCAATAGATCTTAACTGAAAGAAACTGCTTTTCACGACAGTGCTAATCTGTTTATTAAAACAGAGTGGGATCAAAAATAACACCAAGGTATTTGACAGTCACGTACATTAGAAGAGAGGGAACCAATGTGATTGACAGAGGTCAGAACCGAAGGGCCAAAGATGATTTCAGTTTTGTCATTGTTTAACTGTAAAAAATTCATATCCATCCAGCATTTTATGTCATGCAGACAATCAAACATACTGGACACAGAACAGCTGTTATCTTTAACAGGAAGATAAAGCTGAGTGTCGTCAGCATAGAAATAAGATAAGTTGTGTCTGAATAATATGACCTAGTGGAAGCATATATAATGCAAAAAGAAGAGGACCCAAAATGGAACCCTGTGGAACAGATGAGAAGCATTCCCCTACATTAACAGAAAAAGTTCTCTCCTTGAGGTAAGAGGCAAACCACTCCAGCACAGACCCCTGAAAACCAGCTACATGATTGAGTCTTTGTAAAAGGATTCCATGGTCTACTGTGTCAAATGATGTACTTAAATCAAGCAGGATTAAAATACAGCAAGAAACAGAGTCAAGAGTGATTAAAATGTCACTGGTAACCTTCAACATCACAGATTTAGTACTGTGCCGTTCCCTGAAACCAGACTGAAAATAATCAAAAATACCAAAAGCGCTTAAGATTAAATCTGAGAGTAGACAACTTTTTCGAAAGACTTAAGATAAAAGGTTTAAAAATGGTTCTGTAATTATTCATGACATGCTGATCAAGATTATGCTTTTTCAACAATATGTGTCACATATATACAGTATGTCCAGGCTGGACTATTGCAATGCTCTCTTGGCAGGTCTTCCAGCCAGTTCTATCAAACCTCTACAATTAATCCAGAATGCGGCTGCAAGATTAGTCTTTAACGAGCCGAAAAGAGAGCATGTCACACCTCTGTTCATCTATTTGCACTGGATACCAATAGCTGCTCGCATAAAATTCAAAGCATTTATGTTTGCCTACAAAGCCACCACTGGCTCTGCACCTCTTTACCTAAATTCACTACTTCAGACTTATGTGCCCTCCAGAAACTTGTGTTCTGCAAGTGAACGGCACATTGTAGTGTCATTCCAAAGAGGCACAGAATCACTTTCACGGACTTTGACCTTAAATGTTCCCTCCTGGTGGAATGACCTGCCCAACTCAATCCCAGCAGCTGAGTCCTTAACCATCTTCAAGAAACAGCTAAAAACACATCTCTTCCATCTACACTTGACCCTCTAACACTAGCGTTCTCTATTCTTTTTCTATTCCATCTACTTTTAATTATTATAAAGATAATAATAACTTGACACTCTAACACTAGCTCTCTCTATTCTATTTCTTTTCTATCTACTTTTTATTCCTTCTACTTATTATTTAAAAAAAAGAAGCCTTGCTACGTGTACTGTGTTAGACTAACCGGGACTTGTCACAACACTTATATATTGTTGCTCTTTTGTTGGTTTGATTGCTTCTATTGCCCAAGAGCAGCTTCCAAATCCTCAGTACTCATCTTGCTGGATCTGTCGGCTACTTTTGACACAGTTTACCTGTCCACCCTCATGAAGATCTCGGGATCTCGGGAACCGCACTTCAGTGGTTCAAGTCTTACCTCTCAGGTAGGTCCTTCAGGGTGTCTTGGAGGGGTGAGTCACAACTTCTTGCTACTGGGGTTCCTCAAGACTCAGTGCTTGGACCACTTCTTTTTTTTCCATCTACATGTCATCATTAGGAACTGTCATTCAGAAACATGGCTTTTCCTATCACTGATATGCTGATGACACTCAACGCTACTTCTCATTTAAACCAGATGATCCGACGGTAGCTGTTCGCATTGCAGCCTGTCTGACAGACATTTCTAGCTGGAAGAAAGACCATCACCTTCAACTCAACCTTGCTAAGACAGAACTGCTCGTGGTCTCAGCCAACCAAGCACTTCATCACAACTTTTCTATACAGCTAGGTTCATCAACCATAACTCCTTCCAGGGCTGCCCAGGAATCTTGGAGTTGTGATGAATGAACAGTTAAGCTTCACAGATCATATTGCTACAACGGCTTGGTCCTGCATGTTTGCCTTATACAACATTAGGAAGATTAGACCCTTCCTATCAGAGCAGGTCACACAACTCCTTGTCCAAGCTCTTGTTCTCTCCAGACTGGACTATTGTAATGCTCTCTTGGCGGGCCTTCCTGCATGTACTATCAAGCCTCTGCAACTGATCCAGAATGCAGCAGCAAGAGTGGTCTTCAATGAGAAAGCTCACGTTACTCCTCTCCTCATCATCTTGCACTGGCTGCCAGTAGCTGCTCGCATCAAATTCAAGGTACTGATGTTTGCCTACAAGACAACTACTGGCTCTTCTCCAATATACCTAAACTCGCAAGTTCAGACTAATGCACCCTCCAGAAGCTTGCATTCTGCAAATGAACGACGCCTTGTGGTGCCATCCCAAAGAGGCACAAAATTACTCTCACTGACCTTTTCCTGGACTGTTCCCAGCTGCTGGAACGACCTGCCGATCTCAATTTGAGCAGCTGAGTCTTTAGCCATTTTCAAAAAATCATTTTTGCCAGCACCTAATACTAGCACTTACATATTCTATTAATTTTTTCTAATTTATAAAAAAAAAAAACCTTGCAATATTTGTTTGGGGGGGGCGGGGGGGGGTGATTTCCTGTCTGTCTTTGAGGTAGTTTGAGGTCTCGCACTGACATGTTGAGACGCATGCAAGCAGCCGCTCTGACTGTCTGTCTGTGAGTGTGAGTGTGAGTGTGTGTGTACGGCAGGGACAGCGCTGAATCAATGAAAGTGTGTATGAATGAACTGTGTGTGTGCGTGTGTGTGTGTGTGAGAGAGAGAGAGAGAGCGAGAGAGAGAGGTGTGGCTCTCACTGTCATAAACTCGTGCTGCTTTCAGAGTGGCGTCACATTCATCAGGAGACGCTGAGCAGGTAAAACTCTCTCTCATCAGTCATTTCATTATTATGTTGCATGAATGTCATTATAATGGTGTTTATGTGTGAGAGTGCGTGCCAACTCAAGCTTGAATTTCAATTCTACATTCTTAATGTGATAAGAATTAAACAGTAAAACTCTCGATAAAGAGCGTGTTCACGGCTGATGCACGAGTTCACCGTCATCATCATGAGCTGATATGATGTTAGCGCTGTTGATGACAGCAGATATTCTCACAGAAACACATGCTGAACTCTCTGTGTGTGTACAGATGTGGCTAGAAATGTCTCTAGTCAGAAATGTCCTCACAAATGTTGAAAAGCGTCTTGTGAAGACATTAAAAGAGCTCTTTACTATTCGAAAGACTCTCATGTTCTGCTTCAAATCTTCTGCCGTCAACAGGTTTGTGTGAGTCTTACATTCAGTACGGTTAGTCAATATTATCTTAGTATGAAAACCATTGAGTCTATGAGATGTGTGTGTGTGTGATTGTGGGAGGTTGTGGATTTGTGCCAGATTGCATGTGTTTATCTGTTTTCAGAGAAGTTCTGGCAGACAGTTAAACCTGTTTTCATCACAAATCACACTTACAGACACACACACACACACACACACACACACACACACTACAGCTGTCAACAGATCTATACAGCTGCAATCTTGAGCCTTCCTGTACGTATAAACACACACACATACACACTGAACACATATCAAAATCTTCTATTGATTTATATGAAGCCCATTATAATGATATCAAAAAATTATATAGAATTCTGAATATTGATATTAAATTGAATTGATAGTTTATATATTTGAAGGAGTCGTGTCAAGTTTAAGTCACTCCTTGATACAGTTTTGTCCCAAAATTATAGCTAAACACACAAACACTACAGTATTTACACATACTGAATATAAAATATCTGACACATCTCTCTCTGTTGGAAGTACTTCTGAAATTCGGATGTGTCTATCAAGTCTGGACATGTTTACTGTTTATGTGTGTGTGTGTGTGTGTGTGTGTGTGTGT
>NW_015644615.1:186572-196467 GCF_001515625.1 Sinocyclocheilus rhinocerous | reverse complement strand
GGCTGGATAAGGTCTAAATTTATACATGTTTACTAAATTAACTAGTACTCTCAAAGAGACCCCATATAATGAGGCTAGTTAAGGTTTTAATTTATACATTTACTAAAATAACTAGTACTCTGAAGTAAGTCCTGTATAATGTGGTTTAAGGACTTTATTAATGAGCTTTTGAAAAATGTTTAACAACTCAGTATTGGACTAGTCAACCATCATTAGTTAGTGTCTGGAGTGTTGTATGTGCTGGTTAAAGTTTATTTATTAATGTGTGTGTGTGTGTGTGTGTGTGTGTGTGTTTGTCAGGGCTGGTCCATCCAGGTGTGAGGGAGCGAGAGGCTGTTATCAGCATGAGTGTGTGTGTGTGTGTGTGTGATATTTGCCAGGTCCAAATATTTTTAAATGTCCTCACAAATGTGATAAAACAAAGGACTGACTTGTGAGGACATTTGAAGAGCTCCTCACTGAAAGACTCATCAGTCAAATTGTGTTTTAGTCTAATTTCAGCAGGTTTAGTGTGTTTGAGATTGGGATTTATACCACTGCATCTGAGACGTGCTCACTAATAAAGTGAAACCGTGTGTGTGTGTGTGGTTAGTGCTGAGGTGTGTGTTTTTTGAGATCACGGATGCATTAAGGTGGCGTCTAACTAGTCGACTCAAAACAACTTAATTGTGGTCGGTGAGTCTCACCTGCTATCACTTTTTGCTGAAATCTTGTCCTCTCCAGTCGGAGGTCCGATTCAGAATAGCTATGTTTACACGCACTAATTTTGAATAAATACTGTTTGATTTCAGATTCGGTTTGATTTTGAGTCTAACTGTTGTTTTTGCCTTGATGACATATCTGAAAGGAAAGCTGGCATATATGTCAGCAGAGCTTTTTTAGCAGATATTTTCTAAATATTCAATCGCCTCTAGTTCATAAGACATAAATGAACATACACTTTATATTTTACAAATGTGTGTATGTAAACAGAGATCTTATTCTAAAGGCTTCTGGTTAACGTGCATCACGGCAAATTGCTTGTGCAAAAAGTATTGATTAGATATTTTTATTCATGTGTTCACACATTTAGTTTCTACCTATTGATTGGATTATGTCAGGTCTACTTCATGCCTTCAATCCATTGGAGATTTCATTCGGATCAATCGAGATGTTTGCATGAAGGATTTTCAGTCTGATTGAGCCATCAGTCTGATTACTGGCATTATTTGGGTGTATGTAAATGTAGCTCATGTGAAAACTGCGTGAACATTAACTGCCATACTGAACTCCATCAGGATGAGATTCTCAGAGTAACTTTACACAGTGAATGTGTGTTTGCTGTAGACATTACATTCAACAACAGACTGTTCAATGACTGAGTCAACCATTTGAAACAGACACCATGGATGACGGTCTGTGTTTGAGCTTATAGCAGAAAGGTTTGGATCCGAGCAAGACAGCGGCTTGTCAATTCTTCAGTCTGAAAAGCTTATTGGTCAATGCTGAGATTGACGGCAATCATTCATTTCAACATTAGATTTTGTCGTTAGACTAGTGGGGTCATTATCTAACAGCCGCGCCAACTCCCTCCCATGACGTCAGTAAAGCTCTAATGTGTATTAGAGGTTCGTGCGTTAATGTGGCTTTGGAGACGCTGACAGTCAAACCGCAGCTCAGTTCATCAGCACTAAAGACGCTGCTTTTCTAGTACACCATGAAGACCGTTCCAAAAGGTAGACAATGACGCTGCACCTTCAAAACTTTAGTTGCAGAAATAAAGTGGGAACAGCCAGTCCCGAACTATAAATGTCAAAGCCCAAAATCTGCACAGATTTGAGTATTTAGAATTAAAAATATAATGACACAAATATGAGAATAAGCGATTTTTTAAGACCGTAAAAGTTATCTGCAGTAAAATGAGTTAAAAAAATCTGTATTTCTTTATCAGACAGTAGCAAAATTATGCCTTTTTTAGATAGCACATTTTTGCCAAATTCTAAGACAATGTCACACATCTCCTTTGTGAAGAAGACAAACCTATAATAATAACAATAATAATTCATTACATTTATATAGCGCTTTTCTAGGCACTCAAAGCGCTTTACATTGTCAGTGTGCCACCGCCACCAGTGTGCAGCATCCACCTGGATGATGCGACGGCAGCCATAGTGCGCCAGAACGCCCACCACACACCAGCTTACTGCTGGAGAGGAGACAGAGTGATGAAGCCAATTAGCAGATATTTAATTTGTATCTTTGTTCTATTATATTTATCTATGTTTGTAATTTGTTTATTTTCTATGCTGATTTACTCACCTACACAATCACCCAAATGATTATATATATTTTTCCAAATAGAGCTATTCAAGTCATCTGGCGTGTTTTTTTTTTGTTTTGTTTTTTCATATAGCTATATATATATATATATAGGGGATTGTTAGGAGGCCATGATGGTCAGAGGCCAATGGGCAAATTTGGCCAGGATGCCGAGGTCACACCTCGACTCTTTTCGAAAGACATCCTGGGATTTTTAATGACCACAGAGAGTCAGGACCTCGGTTTAACATCTCAGACGTTAATGCATTGCAACAAGATAAAGGACGAAGTATATACTGTAAATATCTGTGTGTGTGTGTGTGTGTGTGTGTGTGTTATACTTATAGGAAAATAACTTGCAGCATAACGGACTGTCTTTGTTTGGCTAAAATAACGGGAAGCGAATGACACCAGAAGCTTTAAACATTCAAGTTACAAATGGCTGCACATGCTCTTACGTCAAAAATGTGAATTCAGCTGAATTTAGTTCAGTTATTAGGTGACCTCATTCAATAGGGCCATGTGCAGCTAAATCAATGCATTTTACTTAATATTAATTGTCATGTGACTAATTGCCTAAAGAGCCGCATGAAAATTGGCATCAAAGAAAACAGAAAAACAATGGATGAAATCATTTCACAAATCATTCAAACTGATCTGTTTGTGTGTGTGTGTGTGTGTGTGTGTGTGTGTTTTGTGTGTTTTCACAGGTTCAGGCAGTGATTTCAGATTCCCATCCACAGTCATGTGGTGATACAGTCTCTCTCTCTCTCGCACACACACACACACACACAGTCCCTCACTCGCTCACACTCATCATGGCCCATCCGTACGACCCTTGGTTGCGCGCGGGACCACCGCAGGAGGAGGTGAGCGTGTCTGGCTGGTGGGATGTGCACACTGGAGCAGCAGCAGCAGGATGGATGGACCTGCAGGGGGCGGGGCTGGGGGCGGGGCCAGCACAGGGCGGTTCCATGAGCTCCTACACGGCTGACCCACAGATGTGCTGCCTGCCGCCCTCCGGCTCCGCCCACTCTGGCCTGCACTACCCACCCGAGGGCTTTAAGATGGAGCCGTTGACACAGGATCTGCTGCCGCTCCCGCAGGCCTCGGGGCCAGCACAGGGCGGTTCCATGAGCTCCTACACGGCTGACCCACAGATGTGCTGCCTGCCGCCCTCCGGCTCCGCCCACTCTGGCCTGCACTACCCACCCGAGGGCTTTAAGATGGAGCCGTTGACACAGGATCTGCTGCCGCTCCCGCAGGCCTCCCCTTCCTACTCCTCAGAGGAGCAACAGGACGCCGCGGGCGCTTCTGCTCGACCGAAATCACAGCGTCGCGCCGGGAGTCGCGCTCCCGGTCAGGCCTCCTGCCGGTGTCCCAACTGCCTGAGCGCCGAGTCTCTGGGAAGCGCCGGCGATGGTGGTAAACGCAAGCACCTGCACAACTGCCACATCCCCGGCTGTGGAAAAGCGTACGTGAAGACGTCGCACCTCAAAGCGCACCTGCGCTGGCACAGCGGCGACCGGCCCTTCGTCTGCAACTGGCTGTTCTGCGGCAAACGCTTCACGCGCTCGGATGAACTGCAGCGCCACCTGCAGACGCACACTGGCGCCAAACGCTTCGGCTGCAGCTCTTGCCCGCGGGTCTTCCTGCGCGCCGACCACCTGGCCAAACACATGCGTGTGCACGAGTCGCCATGCCAACCGGCTGAAGAGACTCACTCGACGACGGCGGTGCCTGCGACAGGAAGTAGCGCTGCTGCGACATCACTGCTCAGAGTGAAGACGGAATCAGAGAACTGCGACGATGACACGACGGTAGCAAACAGCTAATCGCTCAACCACTCAAAGTCATGTGACCAATAAAACCAAATTTACGGATGTGCCGTTCATCATTCTGTAGGTGACTGATGTGAACTATAATCACATTTGAAAATAATCTGTAGAACGTGGCATTAGGATGAAACACATAACATAATGCTTTTATATCTTCAGTTTTATTTATACTTGTACATTGTATGTTTCATATTCTCTGTTGATTAACTTAATATGTTGTGTCCATATCTATGTATCCATATATTTTTGTCAATGTAATCTTCAGATTTTTAGTGAGGATATGTAGAGTTTGAATAAATATAGAGCATTTTGTTAATGTCTCATATTTGTCTTGTGATAGTGCCATAAAAACATCAGTCTAACAATATACAGACTCAGCTATATCTAATTCAATTGAATCATTTATATTAATTTGATTACTCAAATTGGTAAAAATATCATTACTTAAATTTTTTGTGATTACAGAAAAAGACAGATGAAGTAAATAAGTAATATTTAAATAAGTAATATTTAATCAAGTTAATAGAATGAATATCATAAAACTGGGTTACTATAAATAAACCGCAAATTAAGTCACTAGAAACAAAATGTGAACCAGCTATACATGCTGCATATCATTGTACCAAATATACTGAAAACATGCTGAATCTCAAGAAAACATTATCATACAACTAGAGCAGAGCTTCCCACACTTCAGAGGCATAATCCCATAATATAAATAAATTTCACAGTAACGAAACTAATTACAAGCAATAGGGCCAAAAAAAAATGCAACAGAACAAAGATACAAATGAAATAAAGAATATTATCTAACAGAAGAAATACTACAGAAACTGAACACACTAATGCAATGTATAATATTCACTGTATGAATTAAATACAGAATCATTGTTATTAAAGCCACAAAAGTTATTCAGTAAAGAGCAGTGAGTGATTTTCTCCTTGTCTTTTGTTGTTTTATTAACATTAAGGACACAGACAGCAGCAGGTCTATTAGGCTGCTGTCACTTTAAGACCTAATGCACGGATCATACATATTGACACACATTAGGGGTGGGTGATATGACCAAAATCTTATATCACAATACGAGTCATTTTATTTCACAGTAACGATATATATCACAATATAGTTACTTTTTGCTTTAAATAAGGTCTTTATGATATCAAAATTTTTGATACCATAGAAGTTTCATAATTCTTGTCAACAGTGTCAATATCACAGAAAACTAATACTAGAAAAAAAACTCATGCTCACTGAAGACAAGTAAACAGTCAGCGATTAAATAAGAATAAGAAACTAATTATAAGCAATAGGATTACAGTAGAACAAATAAATAAGAAAAGCTACATACATTGTATAATCAAATGAATAAAAACACTGCATATTCTTCACTGTGTAAATTAAATATATATTCCTCTTCTTATTAATGTTACAAAAGAGATTTTCTCTCTTTTGTTTTTTGATTAACATGAATGACAAACAGCAGGAATATTAGACTGCTGTCACTTTAAGAGCTGCCTGGATCCAATATACTGTTACAGCAGACAGCACGCACATATAGCCAAACGAGTTCCCTTTTGCTGCTGATTGCATTTCAACGACTTAAAATAACTTGTTTTGAAACCGCAATGCTTAAAAACTCGTGCAAATGATCAGTTTTCGTGACCACGTAGCACAGTAACGTCATGTGAGTGTGTAACCGCGATAGAGACGATAGTCCAAAATCTCTTCCGGTTGACAAATTTCTACCAGTTAATCATGGCTAAATCCGAAAACTGAAAAATGCTGCCTTTGGAGGACGCATTCCAAGGTAGGAAGACATCAAGACAAGTCCGAATTCTATGTTAACTTCAGATCCTGTCTCCTGAGATGCCTTCATCTGGCCAATTTTTGAAGATGTATCCTTCGCTGCCTTTGATATCCCACAATCCTGTGTGTTCCATTCTGTGACATTTAAGCTAAAAAAATAAAGATGGTATCTGAAAGTCGCGGTCGGTGATCAGTTTGTGTGTAAATGTATATTTCTGACTAACTTTTTGCACTTTTGATGTTAGTTCTAGCAAGAAATTAGTATTACAGTAATTAAATATTCATTTAGTTATCATCAAAACTCGTTCTATTTTGTTGTAGATCATTAAACCATTACGCTGCGTCAGAAGCCTGTCCGAAATCAGTTTCATGAGGTGCCTTCGTGCAAAAACGCTGCCTGAAAAGTCATCACCTGATAAGGCAGCGAGGCAGCAAGTCAGCTGCCTAGGCTTTCGGATGCAGCCCATGTCTACCAGTATATCGCCCACCACTAACACACATCCGTGTTTAGTTCACTTTAGACATAACTGACTGTGTTTACATAAATATTCGCCATTAAGTCCTGGACGACACATTCCTCTGATCGAAGAATCCTCGGTTCATTCCTCGTACCACATCCACATTCAGATTCAGAGAAACATTCAGGCTCTTCTCCAGAGATCCTGTGAGACACGAGGAGGTGAGACACGAGGAGGAGAGGCACAAGGCGGTGAGACACGAGGAGGAGAGACACGAGGAGGAGAGACACGAGGAGGTGAGACACGAGGCGTGAGACACGAGGAGGAGAGACACGAGGCAGTGAGACACGAGGAGGTGAGACGAGGAGGAGAGACACGAGGAGGAGAGACACGAGGAGGTGAGACACGAGGCGTGAGACACGAGGAGGAGAGACACGAGGCAGTGAGACACGAGGAGGTGAGACGAGGAGGAGAGACACGAGGAGGAGAGACACGAGGAGGTGAGACACGAGGCGTGAGACACGAGGAGGAGAGACACGAGGCAGTGAGACACGAGGAGGTGAGACGAGGAGGAGAGACACGAGGAGGAGAGACACGAGGAGGTGAGACACGAGGCGTGAGACACGAGGAGGAGAGACACGAGGCAGTGAGACACGAGGAGGTGAGACGAGGAGGAGAGACACGAGGAGGAGAGACACGAGGAGGTGAGACACGAGGCGTGAGACACGAGGAGGAGAGACACGAGGCAGTGAGACACGAGGAGGTGAGAGCAAGCGTAGTGAAGAACCCAAGTGCAGTTTATTTACAGTGATCCAAACATCCAAACAATAAACGAAGACTTGATTTGACTAGACTTGACTTGACTTGAACAGACTTAACTCATGACACTGACAGCATGAAACAATTACAAAATAAAAGACATGGAAAACATGAACATGAAACAAAACCCAAACACCAAACCCCACATTACAATCACACACATCTTGCAAAAGCAAACACTTCTTTCAAAACTTCTAAAAATTGCATTTTTGCGTAGTAACTCTACAAACAAACATCAAATAATTAGCCACATACATACTACACACAGATGTTAAAAATGTCAAACACTACTCTTGTGTCTTTTGCTTGTTCAGATTTCATTTATAAAACATGCGTCTGCACAGATTTGATCTTAGAGTGTGCATTCGCTCGGCATTCTCAACTAAAGGATTTGGATGTTGACTGGTGCTCTATTATATGCTAATATTAATTAGGGCGCATTTACAAGATGGAGATCTGAAACCATTCAACTGCACACTATTTACAGAGTTCACATCTGGAAGAGAGGCGTACACGTGGTTTTTGCACAGCTGAAAAATCATCTTAGATCAAATGTAGGATGATTTTATAAATGAAGCCCCTGGACTCTTGCAGGACTTCAGCAGTTCAGATGAGCGAGGCTAAAAGTGATCGCTAAACATTAAGCAGATTAACAATTTAAAATGGAAACAGAATACTAAGACTTCCAGCAGAAAACCCAGATGTATTAAAAATAATAATAATAATAAAAAACACCTTATTTTAAACATAAGTCATAAACAGAATTTGCGTGTATTGGGTTAAGTTACACTCACACTGGATTTGCCTGAGTGGTTATTAAAGGAAAAAAACAGTAATAATCAGTTAAGTAAAAACTAATTAAGATAAATAGTTATCCAAATATTTTCTCTAGTAGTGTTTGTAAAAGATTGAGTTTTTTTTCACTCAGCACATATCTTTCTCACAGGAAGTGTTTCAGTCTCACACAGAGACACTGAGGAGTAATTATCCTCAGACCCAATGTAATCACCAACAAACCCCTCAACACAACAGACACCTAGAAAAACACAACAGACACAGTAGAAGTGTGTGTTTGTAGTTCTACACTTTCGTGGTCTTGCTGTCATCATGATCTCTCCTCCATGATCCACACTATAAACACACAAACACACATTTATGTACATCTGCATCATTCACATACACAGGGGTTTGAACTCAGAGCCAGGGTTGGGGAGTAACGGAATACATGTAATGGCGTTACGTAATCAGGATACAAAAATCTAGTAACTGTAATCCGTTACAGTTACATCAAAAAACAAAGTACTCAGATTACAGTTATATTTTGTAAAAAGTGGGAATACTATTGTCACGTGTCGATTTCTGTTTAGTTCCTGTCTGTCCTTATTTGGTTCTTTTCCTGTTCTAATTATTTAGTTAATCATCATTCATTAGTTTCCACCTGTGTTAATTTAGTCTCCTCATTTCTTCTCCTTTATATGCCTGTCTCCTACGTTCATTCAGTGTCCGGTCTCCGTTACTTTTAGTGTGTTTTCTCCACGTTATGTTAATCTTCAATTAAAAGTTCCTGTTTGCAACAATTCTCAGAGTCTCCTGCGTTTCCCTGCCTGACACCCCGTGACAGAAGACCAGACCAAAATAAGATGATGGCTGAGGACAAGCTGAGGGGTTTGCGGCAGGCTGGTCAGAAGTTGGAGCAGTATGTGGAGGATTTCCTAGAGCTTGCTAACCAGCTGAGCTGGCACGACGCCGCTCTTGGTGCGTGCTTTCAGCTGGGACTGGACGGCGAGACGATCCGCTGCGATCTTCCTGTGTGTAATTATCCTCTGATCGAGCTGACTGATCTTGTGCTTTATTTAAACGGTTCCAATTATGAAGTTGAAGAAATAAAGGAAAAGTTTCAGTCTCGTCGTCCCGTCCCCTCTGAGGCACGCCGTGTCTCGCCAGCTCACTCCACGCCAGGAACCCCCACATACCGCACCAACGGTTCGAACCGCCTGCTCAGCCCCAAACGCTCCTCGAAAGCGCCTTGCTGTGCCTGCTCCTCCAGAGCTCCCTCCAGTGCCAGCACCTCATAAGCGCTTCCCAGATCCCCAGTTAAGTCCAATGAGGGTTCCTGATCCCCAGTTAAAGCCCATGGAGGGCTCCTGATTCCCCGTTTAGCCCAGGGAGGGCTCCTGATCCCGAGGTAAGCCCAAAGAGGGCTCCTGATTCCCCGTTTAGCCCAGGGAGGGCTCCTGATCCTGAGTTAAGCCCAGGGAGGGCTCCTGATTTCTCGTTTAGCCCAGGAAGGGCTCCTGATCCCTCGTTTAGCCCAGGGAGGGCTCCTGATCCCCAGTTAAGCCCAGGGAGGGCTCCTGATCTCGAGTATAGCCCACGGAGGGCTCCAGTTCCCGAGTATAGCCTGCGGAGGGCTCCTGTCCCAAGTTTAGCCCAGTGAGGGCTCCTGTCCCCGTGCTTAGCCCAAGGAGGGCTCCAGTCTCTGAATCTCTTCCAGAGCGCCCTCAAGTGCCCGCTCCTCCAGAGCGCCCTCCAGAATTCCTAGTTTTCCCGAAGAAATTTTTTTTGGGGGGGCATATACCCATCCGTAGGCAATTCATTGCCGATTTTGAACGCGATTTTGTGTAACTTGTCAGTGAACTACGGCTCTGTGTAGTAAATGCCGCTCCATCTGA
>NW_015644615.1:180093-186085 GCF_001515625.1 Sinocyclocheilus rhinocerous | reverse complement strand
CTGATCCCCAGTTAAGCCCGGGAAGGGCTCCTGATCCCCAGTTCTGCCCGGGAAGGGCTCCAGCCCCAGAGCTCGCTCCAGTGTCGGCTCCTGCCCCAGAGCTCGCTCCAGCGTGTCAATCGGCGATAATGGACATGGCACTGCCCCCGGGGTTCTCGGCACCCGTCCTCACCCCAGAAGCCGCTCTAACACTCTTCTCTGAACCTCCTTCGCCTCCGCTGGTCCCGTCCAGCTCTCCTTCGTCTCCTTCGCCTCCGCTGGTCCCGTCCAGCTCTCCTTCGTCTCCTTCGCATCCGCTGTTCCTGTCCAGCCCTCTTTCGCCTCCAGAGCGCCCTCAAGTGTCGGCTCCTCCAGAGCGCCCTCTAGTGCCCGCCCCTCCAGAGCGCCCTCTAGTGCCCGCCCCTCCAGAGCGCCCTCTAGTGCCCGCTCCTCCAGAGCGCCCTCTAGTGCCCGCCCCTCCAGAGCGCCCTCTAGTGCCCGCTCCTCCAGAGCGCCCTCTAGTGCCCGCCCCTCCAGAGCGCCCTCTCTTGTGCCCGCTCCTCCAGAGTTTTGGGGGGGAGGGGCCATATACCCGTGGCCGAGCCAGCTAAGGCCATGGAGGATCCGCCATGGCCTCCTGAATCTCCTGGTCCGCCATGGCCTCCTGAGTCCCCTTATCCGCCATGGCCTCCTGAGTCCCCTGATCTGCCATGGCCTCCTGAGCTACCTGCTCCGCCATGGCAACCTGAACTGCCGGCTCCGCCATGGCCTCTGGAGTCCCCTGCTCCGCCATGGCAACCTGAACTACCTGCTCCGCCATGGCAACCTGAACTGCCGGCTCCGCCATGGCCTCTGGAGTCCCCTGCTCCGCCATGGCAACCTGAACTACCTGCTCCGCCATGGCAACCTGAACTGCCTCATATACCCGTGGCCGAGCCAGCTAAGGCCACGGAGGATCCACCATGGCCTCCTGAGTCTCCTGAGTGTCCGGTCTCCGTTACTTTTAGTGTGTCAAAACACCGCTCTTCCATTCCGATCAAAACATCAAACAGGTTCTCCCCACTCAGTGACGCACCCACTGAGAAACCTGATCAAAGTGCTCTAGTTATTGGCGATTCTATTGTACGGAACATTGAAAATAGAGACACTAGCCACCATAGTCCAATGTTTACCGGGAACCAGAGCGCCTGACATCTTAACAAATTTTAAAGTGCCGGCTAATGCTAAACGTAAATTCAGTAAGATTGTTATTCACGCCAGCGCTAAAAATAACATTAAAGAGGTGTGTGAACTTGCAAGTATGATGTCAGCCACTGTGATATGCTCTGGTCCCCTCATAGGAGAGGAAGAATTGTGTAAACTTGTTAAATCATCTAAACCAACAACATGTATGTTAGACCCTATTCCATCTAAGCTCCTAAAAGAGGTGCTTCCAGAAGTCATAGATCCTCTTCTGACTATTATGAATTCATCATTGTCATTAGGATATGTCCCCAAAACCTTCAAACTGGCTGTTATTAAGCCTCTCATCAAAAAAACACAACTTGAGCCCAAAGAACTAGTTAATTACAGACCGATCTTGAGTCTCCCTTTTCTGTCCAAGATACTAGAAAAGTAGTATCCTCACAATTATATTCCTTCTTAGAGAAAAATGGTATCTGTGAGGATTTCCAGTCAGGATTTAGACCGTATCATAGTACTGAGACTGCTCTCATTAGAGTTACAAATGACCTGCTCTTATCATCTGATTGTGGTTGTATCTCTCGATTAGTGCTATTGGATCTTAGTGCTGCGTTCGACACTATTGACCACAACATTCTCTTGCATAGACTAGAAAACTTTGTTGGCATTAATGGAAGTGCATTAGCATGGTTCAAATCATACTTATCTGACCGCCATCAATTCGTAGCAGTGAATGAAGAGGTATCATATCGATCACAAGTGCAGTATGGAGTACCTCAAGGCTCAGTACTAGGGCCATTACTCTTCACGCTTTACATGTTACCCTTAGGAGATATTATCAGGAAACACGGTGTTAGCTTTCACTGTTATGCTGATGATACTCAGCTCTATATTTCTTCGCAGCCCGGCGAAACATACCAATTTGAAAAACTAGCGGAATGCATAGTCGATATAAAAAAAAACTGGATGACGAGTAATTTCTTACTGCTAAATTCTGAAAAAACAGAGGTGTTAATTATAGGACCTAAAAACTCTGCATATAATAACCTAGAACACTCTCTAAGACTTGATGGCTGCTCTGTCAATTCTTCGTCATCAGTTAGGAACCTAGGTGTGCTATATGATAGCAATCTTTCCTTAGAAAGCCACGTTTCTAGCATTTGTAAAACTGCATTTTTCCATCTCAAAAATATATCTAAATTACGACCTATTCTCTCAATGTCAAATGCAGAAATGTTAATCCATGCGTTTATGACCTCAAGGTTAGATTATTGTAATGCTTTATTGGGTGGTTGTTCTGCACGCTTAATAAACAAACTCCAGCTGGTCCAAAATGCAGCAGCTAGAGTTCTTACTAGAACCAGGAAGTATGACCATATTAGCCCGGTTCTGTCAACACTGCACTGGCTACCTATTAAACATCGTATAGATTTTAAAATCTTGCTAATTACTTATAAAGCCCTGAATGGTTTAGCACCTCAGTATTTGAACGAGCTCTTGTTACATTATAGTCCTCCACGTCCGCTGCGTTCTCAAAACTCTGGCAATTTGATAATACCTAGAATATCAAAATCAACTGCGGGCGGCAGATCCTTTTCCTATTTAGCGCCCAAACTCTGGAATAACCTACCTAACATTGTTCGGGAGGCAGACACACTCTGTCAGTTTAAATCTAGATTAAAGACCCATCTCTTCAACCTGGCTTACACATAACACACTAATACGCTTCTAATATTCAAATCCGTTAAAGGATTTTTAGGCTGCATTAATTAGGTCAACCGGAACCGGGAACACTTCCCATAACACCCGATGTACTTGCTACATCGTTAGAAGAATGGCATCTACGCTAATATTAGTCTGTTTCTCTCTTATTCCGAGGTCACCGCTGCCACCAGATCCAGTCTGTATCCAGATCAGATGGTCACTGCAGTCACCCGGATCCAGTACATATTCAGACCAGATGGTGGATCAGCACCTAGAAAGGACCTCTACAGCCCTGAAAGACAGCGGAGACCAGGACAACTAGATGAGCCCCAGATACAGATCCCCAGTAAAGACCTTGTCTCAGACGGCCACCGGGACAAGACCACAGGAACCAGATGATTCCTCTGCACAATGTGACTTTGCTAGCCTGAAATTGAACTGCTGGTTTTGTCTGGTCAGAGGAGAACTGGCCCCCCGACTGAGCCTGGTTTCTCCCAAGGTTTTTTCTCCATTCTGTCACCGATGGAGTTTTGGTTCCTTGCCGCTGTCGCCTCTGAACTGGCCCTCCGACTGAGCCTGGTTTCTCCCAAGTTTTTTTCTCCATTCTGTCACCGATGGAGTTTTGGTTCCTTGCCGCTGTCGCCTCTGGCTTGCTTAGTTGGGGACACTTCATTTCCAGCGATATTGTTGACTTGATTGCAAGTGATTGCAAAGATACTATTTAAACTGAACTTAGCTGGATGATGACATCACTGAATTCAATGATGAACTGCCTTTAACTGAAAAATGAGTGTTTACTATTGCCATTTTGCATTATTGACACACAATTTTTCTAATTAATGCTGTACCGTTGCTTTGACACAATCTGTATTGATAAAAGCGCTATATAAATAAAGGTGACTTGACTTGACTTGACTTCTACAAACACGATTCAAAATTATGACCAGTTGACTGTAAATGATCTCTTATATGTTCTTAATACCTGAGTATCTGCAGTTGACAGTTTGGACTCTTCAGTCCATCGAAAATAAACTTTACACCAGAGTCCTTCAGGTCATTGTTACTCAGATCCAGCTCTCTTAGGTGTGAAGGGTTTGAATTCAGAGCTGAAGACAAATAACCACAGCCTTCCTCTGTCACCATACAGACAGACAACCTAAAGAGAGATGCATGTTGCCGCAGAACCACACGTTTACATAAAAACAATTTAGACTTAGATCAGTGCTCATTCAATAAATGCACAGCTAAACAGATGTGTTTTGAGTCTGGGTTTAAATGTAGCTACTGTTTTATCTGATCTTATCTGGAGCTACTTCCTACTGTGGGTTGCATAATAGCTAAAAGCAGACTCCCGTTATTTTGAGTGAACCCTTGGTGTTTCTAACTGACTTGATCCCAATGATCTGAGTGGTCTCCAAGTTTATTTTATAAGTATACTTAAGTAAAGTTCAAGTATATTTTTAAATAATCTTTATGTAGTAAGTATACAAAAATCAGTGTACTAGTAGTATACTTGTAAGTGTACTATTTCAATACTCCTTGGGTCTAAATTGGCCCACTTTCTAGTATATAAAAGTATACTTTTAAGTATACTTTAAGTATAACAGTAGTAAACTTTGAGTACACAACTAGTTTACATCTATGTTTTTAGTTAGTACTGCAACTATACTAAAGTGAATTTATAGGTATACTGATAGTTTACTAATGAAATACTTGTAGCCTTTTTAGTACACTTTGAAGTATAGTCTCAGTAAACTACTAGTTTAGTAGTTTAATACTGCAAGTTTTCTTTAAGTGAACTTTACATCATACTTTAAGTATACTACTACTACTCTTTTTCATAAGGGCTGTTAGGTTTATACTCAGTGAGTGATTTATGAACACGTAATGAACAAGGGAACTAGCAATGGTTTCTGGTTGTGCTCAGTGTTCTGGATGAGCTGCAGCTGTCTAATGGTCTTCTTAGGAAGGTCGGTGAGGACCCTGCAAACATATCCCTGCGGGGCCCATGCTGGCTTTTTGCGGGCACAGTGGGCTAGGGCCAGACCACACCAAACCTAAACAGGCCCAGTGTGGGCTTGCCCAGGTGAGGCCCACAGCTTTGGGCTCACCGCAGGCTTTCTGTGAGCAGGCCACACTAGCGGACTGTCCACATTAATCCTATGATGGCCCAGTGTGGGCCAGCCCGTTCGGGCCCAGAGCAACTTTTGTATCCTTTGGGCCCATGCAGGTTTTGTGTAGGCAGCCCTGTAATGCAACTAGGAGAATACAAACATTGACTGGCCATTCTTTAGCCACTCAATTGAAGTGGAATTGCTCAAACCAAAAGAGACCTTTTCAGAATCTGTTGTTTCATATATGCCAGGGATCCTCAAATCTGGCTCACGAGATACACTTTCCTGCAGAGTTTACTTTTAACCTTAATCAAACACACCTGAGCATGCTAATCAATGTCTTAAGGATCATTAGAAAATCACAGTTGGGTAAGTTCTTTTCGACGTGGGACCATAGTCTGGACTTTTTTTGACTATTCCTGGTTAGGAAGAGTCTAGAGTTTGAGAGCTGTGGCGTGTTTTCATTACGAGAGGTTGGATTATTAATTTGCTATCAGTCAACTTCTTCTATCAGTCTTACATTGCTTTGTTTGCTTTCTTTTGGGGGGTTTTTTGTTGTTGTTTTTTTGTACTTTTGAGTATTTACATTTTTGGCTATATGTAACTGTATTAAGCTGAACTGAATGTTTTCTATTTTGTATTTAATAAATTGATTTGAAATCCCTTTGACTACTGTACATTTTTGACAATACAGTCATTAGTTATGTGGTGGCTGCATCCATTTCAGATGTATAATAACCACTTTCTATTCTATTTTAATTCTACTTTATCTACATTTATCTTCTTTTTTTTATTTAAAAAAATTATATATTTTTAATTTTCTATTCCATTTTTTCTATTCTATCTACTTGTTTGTCTTTGTGTGTATGTGTGTGTATAGTGTATGTATGTATATACTGTGTGTGTATATATATATATATATATATATACACCTTGCTACGTGTACTGCGTTAGGCTAACCAAGACTTGTCATTTGTACTTATATATTGTTGATCTTTTGTTAGTTTTGACTG
>NW_015644615.1:159553-179870 GCF_001515625.1 Sinocyclocheilus rhinocerous | reverse complement strand
TGTGTGAGTGAGTGAGTGAGTGAGTGAGTGAGTGAGTGAGTGTGTGTGAAGGTGTATATATATATATTTATATACACCTTGCTACGTGTACTGCGTTAGGCTAACCAAGACTTGTCATTTGTACTTATATATTGTTGATCTTTTGTTAGTTTTGACTGTTTTTATTGTCCTCATTTGTAAGTCACTTTGGATAAAAGCGTCTGCTAAATGACTAAATGTAAATGTACTGTAGTCCACCCTACTGGTGATAAAGGCATGAAGAAGTTTCTCCAAGTCTTCATTGAAAACAAAACATCTAATTCTTGCAATGTTTTTGAGATGATAGTATGCTGATTTAGTTACTGCTTTGACGTGACTACTGAAACTAAGGTCTGACTCCAGAATCACACCAAGATTCCTGACCTGATTTTCAGTTGTTTGACCCCTTGAGTCAACCCCTTGAGAACTTCATCTTTGTTTCTAAACTCAATCAGTCAATGGGGCTGTAGTCATTAGGTGATAAGGCTAGGATAAATCTGGGTGTCATCTGCATAGGCAGATTGCTTCTTTCTCATTATTTGGCTCAATGGGAACATATACAGTGTGAAATAAATAAATAAATAAAATAATGTGGGTGAAATGTCAAATGACATACCTAACTTACAATGGTAACAGTTCCTGAACACAGTGTGCTACACACACAATTTAGGTATCTTTGGAAAGAAGACACTTTAGGTTTTATTATCCATCAGTTGATAATGCTCAAAAAGATAAAAAGTTATAGACACTGAAGTGCCTTGAAAAATTGTTTACCACACTGATGTTTTTTTTATTTATTTCATATACAAATACATGAAATCAGTCCTTGAGCAATCTTCCTGCAGCCATTTTTCTGAGACTATGTCTAGTCCCCCCACCCCCTGTTTGAGGAAAAATAGCCACCAAATGTAACCCTTACAAATGTAAGGGTTCTACAAACTATTTTAGTCATTATACATACCACTGCATACTTTTTCAATTATAAAATAATAGACTGAATCTTAGACATTGTATAAGTGATTTATTTGAGCACTAGAAAAATACAATAAGAATAATTTTTAGTAATAATAAGAAATAAAAATAAGCTTTGTATGTCAAGTACATACTCTGATTTCCAGACATACAGCATTCACACTGATAGGTCATACAGTCAGTAATCACATGCTGATGGCCGGTCATACAGATGGTAATTATACAGATGGCCGGCCATATAGTCAATAGTCACACTCTTATGGCCGTTCATATAGACAGCATTCACACTGATAGCTGGTCATTCAGTCAGTAATCACACGCTGATGTGCGGTCATACAGATGGTAATCATACAGATACAGCCACATTCCCCACAAAACACACACATATATGAAAAATGTTGAATAGGAAAAATAATTATTTGTGCAAAAAGCAGATCGCTAAGTTACACCCCATCAGATGACAGATGCGTCACAGTGTGCATCACGAGCCGTCACAAGAGAGCACCAGAATTAAAATAAACAAGATTCCGCGTATCTTTGACTTTTTTTTAGTGGATGGTCTCATTCTGTTTTTGACACTGTATGCTACAAAACCATGTCATTCTAACTAAACCGGGATTTACAGCAGTGGATGCGTTTATGACTCGTTATTATGATGAATCTGGTATGTACTGCGTTTTTATTGTGGATGTTTTGATGTGTACTGCTTACACAAATTTAGCAAATACATTCTTTATAAGCTTTCCATTTAAAAACAGCGATCTATCGTCGATGCTTGAGGCTTAGACCTTTAGAATAATATATAGTTTGTAAAGATTAATTATGTCCCTTTTCATTTTATCTATACGCAAACATTGACACGTGCAAAAAAAGAGCGTTCAGTGTGTAGGCGTCCAGGTGCGGGTTAACAGGTTAAGTTGATGTTGTAAAACAACTAAACTAAAAATGAAAAAAAAAAAAAGAAATATCTCAAAATGTTGGTGAATTTCTGATGTATAAAACCATGTACAAGCATGAAATACACATTTAGATAAACATAAATATAAATTTTCCTCTAAATTTGCTTTGACAATGGAGATTTACCTGCCATTAACTTAGACATACAAAACCTGAGATTTATTTGTAATGTTACAATCACTTAATATTTTGAAAGACTTAATTGCTGACCAAGTATATTTTGATAAACCATTTTTTTTCTAGAGGACGAGCCTTCGGACTGAGGTTGCTGTTTTGAAACGTTAAGTTTAAAAAGATGCTCCTTGAGCCCTAAATGTAGAATCAGGGCTCTGTGTAGTTAATGCTGCTCAATGTGAAAGCACGCAGGTGATGGAGATTTACCGCTGATTACAGAAGCGGCTTTCTGACAAGATGCGCGTTAAATATCGCATGCGATTAATCGTGCAGCCCTAAATCAGACCAATGTTTTAAAAGTGGTAAAGCTTCTCTTCCTGAAGAATTGAGATGAGTTTAGCTTTCACAGCATCGCTGTGTTTACGTATAATGTCACAGATCGTTCTCATGCCGTCCTGACTGGTTAAACTCTGTCTGATTTCTGAATATTGTTCCTCATGAATTATTTCCTGCTGACGCAGTTTATCTGCAATAATCCTAAAATCTGTGACCTTCTGAATGAGATCTGGCCAGTGGTTGTCAAAATATCTTGCTTTACCTGCCTCACTATTCAGACGCGACTCGTCTCTCTGTGGACGTGACTCCTCTCTCTGTGGACGTGACTCCTCTCTCTGTGGACGTGACTCGTCTCTCTGTGGACGTGACTCCTCTCTCTGTGGATGAATCTGATCAAGTTCCTCTTTCTCAAGTGTTGCAATCCAGACAATCTTCTTGTCCTCCTCTCTGATCAGACTCATATGAAAATCATTCTCCAGACGTGTCTTGATCCTGATCTTGAAGAAATTTGGGTCAGTTTCTCTTCTGAATGTGATCCCTTCTTTGGGATGGACAGAAGCACCAGGAACATCAAGACTGTGTGGAGTTTTCATCCGAAACGGTCTGTCAGGTCTGGGATGCAAGATCCAATAACTCGATTTTTCAATCTTCTCAACTTTTTCTTTCGCACAATCATCAACTGGAAAAAAGTAGACATGTAGAATGAGAGGATCTTTAGAGCGCATGTAGAGAAGAAGATCGCAGTGTTCATCCCATCCCATTATCCAACTTATAATTAATGTTTTAAGAGAGAAGGATGGTTTGACAATCTTAGCATGGAATCGTGTCAACTTCACTGGTTCTATGGTTATTCCCTCATCTTTTACACTGAGGACTTTCACAGCATCTCTGAGGGAAGCTCCAGACTCTCCTAAACAGATGTAATGTGGCAGATGAACTTCCTCCAGTTTCCCTGAGATCACCGTCACGTCCATCACTGGAGCGATCCGGTTGCACTGCAGCCTCTCCAGCTCTTTGTTGAGGAAGTGTCCGTCTACCGTGTGATACTGAAGGGTGACGTCATAATCACTGACCCATCGCATCCTGGTCCTGACACACTCGTAACGGCCTGGCAGAGTACTGATCCTGAACTTTGGTACTCCTTCATCTGTACAGACCGGTGTCTCAATCTGAACCCACTGATCTGGATCAGCTACATGGACGCAAGACTGACACTTCAGCAGCGGTTCAATATTGAGCCCAGAAGATTTGAGGTTTGAGGACCTGAAAACAGAATGAAAGAGTGAGATGTCTGTCTTACGCACAAACAGGGAATTCATTAATTAACTAATAAATTAAAACTTGCCAGTTGGCATGTGACTTTATAAAGAAGAAACTGAAAGAATAAGAGTCTGAACATCAGTGATGAAAGGAAGTAAACATTTCAAACTCTACTTAAAACAACAGCAGCAACTACAGCTGAAAAAGAAAACTAAAACCTCACAATTCATACACATCAGAAGATTCTGTAAAATAAACTCCATGCTTTGACGTATATTCAGCAGATCTAAAATCACATTAAAACATATTAAAGTCTAATTTTTGTGACGGGGAGTTTAACAGA
The DNA here is from genome assembly GCF_001515625.1 of Sinocyclocheilus rhinocerous. Lineage (NCBI taxonomy): Eukaryota > Metazoa > Chordata > Actinopteri > Cypriniformes > Cyprinidae > Sinocyclocheilus > Sinocyclocheilus rhinocerous. The sequence goes on along the minus strand of NW_015644615.1, from coordinate 175,870 downwards.
GAAAGGGAAGCTAGCTAGTATAAATTATTGCAAATGACACCTGTGACGTCCATCAATAACAAAACAGGCGAAAAGTTTCAAAAGTGTTTGTGGACTTTATTTAGACACGTTTTGGTGATTTCATCACTGATAACAAACATATTTATAAACAATCATGCATTTTAGTATTATAGTTTATATACATATGTAGTGTAAAGATGGGTAAGAAAAATGTGAGGCCAGTATCAATTGTAATAATTCATAATTATTAATTTTTCATAATTATCTTGTTATACTGGTTACTAATGGTTACAGAGTCAAACTTGTAACCCAAAGGTCGTGGGTTTGAGTCTCGGTACCGGCAGGGATTGAATGTGGGGGGAGTGAATGAACAGCGCTCTCATTCACCCTCAATACCACGAGCAAGAACCAAACCCCAAACTGCTCCCCGGACGCCGCAGCAGAAGTGGCTGCCCACCAGATTATGTGAGCGGAGTAGAGTGGAGCGGTGTGATTTTTGACTGAGCGAGGAGTGGATTTTTTTAAAGTAGGAGCGTCATGGTTTTTCACTCGCTCTGAGCATGCTCCACTACCGCTCCATCACGAGCACATTTAATGCCAACAGCCCATAATATAACTGCATTTTATCAAGAAGTCACACATTAAACATCATTAGCTAGCTTGACAGATATGTGGATCACTCAAATCAGAAAGAATGTTAAGGTTATAATGACGGCGATGGACGAGTGCGGGAGGACGAGTATATCTCAAGCATGTTTGTTTGTAGCAGGTGGATACTCAATATTGATTGGGTGAATTCAGATTTTAAACAGTTTATTGTACAGGTAGTTAATCTCCGCTCGAAACTAATGTGCTGCTACATTGCTGCACACGTGCACAACACTCACACATAACGTACAGATCGCGTGCACATATGTAGCCTAAATGCATATTTCTGAATATGTAGATGCTTCTGACATTCCTGAGTTAAGTTGTCATAAATGTTATGTAGTCATATCATTAGATTAGAGTCATTTCATTTGTTGTAATGTTACAGTGATTACAGTAAATGTTTATGTGAAATGTACTTGCTCAAAATGTGCGTTTGAACAGCACGTATGTTCTTTTATTTGTGATTGGTCAGTATTTTACCTACTCCCACCCCTGTGCAGGTACTGAGAATTCTGATTGGAGAAGTTGGTGGAGAGTGAAGAGGGAGAGACAGAGGAGGCAGATTGAAAGTGATGTTGCAGTTTTTTTCTTTCTCGTGTTTCGGAAAGGAATACGAAAATAGCCGCTATCTAAGTGGCTAGATCTTATATTTAATGAAAGTAGGAAGTGATAAAGAACCTTTCTTTCATTTGTGTAATTTGTTTACTCTAAGAGTTTAAACAGACTTACATTTGTTACAGCTGCTGCTCGCGCTGTAATTTCCCTTTGATGTGATGATGGACCAGAGTTTCTTAATCATTTCGAGGAATAAGTATACGGGATGGAGGAACCAGATAGCGTTCTAAATCCCCACGTGGTTTAGAATTCCTCTGGCACTGCGGGATTTCTCGTCATCCAGCGGACCGCGGGTGAAACATCAGACGAATACGGAGTTTCTAACAAGTTCGATGGACAGCACGTGTGTTGACACAAGCGGACAAAGGCACTCTTGTTTGTTTATTTAGCTCTTCGGAGCGAAGAGGCCATTTGTTGGGTTTAACGGCCACACCATTCTCAAGTGACGATGCAGGCCTTCAACATATAGGAATTATTGAAACTGAGAGTGTGTGTGTGGGCCCACATTACACCGTTGCTATTTAGCTTGTTTCATTTGATTTATATTGAGTATTTGCATTCTGACTGCTGTTTAGTGCCATATTTCACAAGGGAAGTGAATTACTGTTTCTTACTGATACAAATGTAGTATTAGCTATTAGTTGAGTACCTATAGTTATTTGAGCATCAGGTATTAAAATCCCCTTTAGATCTTCTCAGATCCAAAATTTCATGTGAAAGAAAATAAACAACACACATTGTTGTATTTAATTTAATCCATTTACTCTAGATTTATATTATTTTCTTTCTTTGATTTCATTTTTTTAATAAATTATTTGTGAATTGTTAAGAACTTGCCCTTAGTGATTTACATTACCAATTGTTCAGAAAGACCACCACTTAACATTTCATTTAAGTACAATGCTCAGTGGGAAAGGAAGTAGGTTAGTTATGTCGGGAAACATATCATTAGAAACTGGGTGCTCCATCCATTAGTGGAAAGGGTAAGGGGGGGCTACACATTTATGGGGGCTCGTCCGGGATCACTTCCTTCTTGTGATCAGCTGATCCTAGACAACAAGAGTTGAAATAATTATTAAGATTATTCAAGTGAACTAACAATCACTTACCTGAACTACAAGCATGGCTTTTGGACAGGATCCAGTTCTGATTGCCGAATTGTCTAAATGGTGTAAAGAAGTGGACATTGAGGAGAATCATGGCATACTGTTAATAGGAGTGCCAGCTAAGACTGATGTGGCATTTATAGAAGAGACAGCGCAGACTGTAACAGCGTTTGGTAGGGTTTGTGTGAGAGATTCAAGATTAGGACCAACTCCTGACACTAGCTTGGTCCTCTGTGAATGCAAAGAAGTCATTGACCCTACTCGTATTCCCCCAGAATTACTGCCTGCTCAGGGAGAGGAAACTTGGAAGGTAGTAGTGGCTTCAGCAGATGTGCCTGTTTCAGACTTTTCCCAGAAATTGTCCAAGTTCGTAAGTGAGGAGGGAAAGTCGATGTCTGACTTGCAAGCTCTATTCACTCAACCTAGCTCAAGTGCTGGCTCTCCTGAATCTATCATCTGTGCCGTGGGTGAACTACTAGAGAAAACTTCTAAAAAATCTACTGATGCTAGTGCTTATTGCCGATTACGTACCTTTTTCAGGTACTGTCCCCACATCACCAGGAGAGGAATGTTTGGAAAACTGGATGGAACAAGCCAGGTTGATGACTGCAGAGTGCAAATGCTCTGAAAAGGAAAAAAGAATAATAATAATGGAGTGCTTAACATTGTCAAGGCTGTCAGATTTTCAAGTCCTACTGCTAGTGCTTCGCAATATCTGGATGCTTTGGAGAATACTTTTGGAACATTTGAATCTGGAGAGGATCTGTACTTTGCTTTCCGTCTTCTTCGTCAGCCACCAGGTGAGGCTCTGTCTGATTTTCTGAGGCGGATAGAAAAACCCTTAACTAAAGTGGAGGATTGGCACCACAGTTAATGGACCGCGTGAGGATTGAACAACTGGTCAGAGGAGCTGTTGAAGTGGATCTTATGCTACTGCAGTTGAGACTAAGGGAAAGGAAACCCTCCAAATTTCTTAGCATTACTAAAAGAGATTAAGGAAGCAGAGGAAAATGAAGCTGCCCGTCTTAAGATCAAAGCCTCAGTAAAGCCCATAAATCTGAAACCTAATAACAAAATGAACTCTTCTGTGGTAAACAGCTACACAAGGAAATACAGGAGTTAAGATTCCGATTGGGAGAAGATTCTGGGAAAAACCCGGTTGCATCATTGAGAGTGGAGTCGAGAGACTAACAGGTTAAGAAAAGGGCTGAAACTCAGGAAGAGTCTGAGTTGCAACTGTTAAAAAAAAACAGGTTCAGAAGTTACAAGACCAGCTGTCAGTGATGAAGGTGAGCTTTGCTAAGCAATCTCCACTGGATATTTGAATCTGAAGCCAGTTCAATTTCAAAATTTGGCCAGGATACTGAGGTCACACCTCTACTCTTTTCGAAAGACATCCTGGGATTTTTAATGACCACAGAGAGTCAGGACCTCAGTTTAATGTCTCATCCGAAGGACGGTGCTTTTTGACAGTATATATGTCCCCATCACTATACTAGGGCATTAGGACCCACACAGTCCACAGGGTGAGCACCCCCTGCTGGCCTCACTAACACCTCTTCCAGCAGCAACCTAGTTTTCCCAGGAGGTCTCCCATCCAGGTACTGACCAGGCTAAGCCCTGCTTAGCTTCAGTGGGCAACCAGTCATAGGCTGCAGGGTGATATGGCTGCTGGCAATGGATGCCCTTTTACAGCCCTTCTTGATAGTGGATCTCAGGTCACTATTGTCTTTGAAGAATGGTATTCCAAATTATTGTCCCAAGTTCCTATTCACCCGATTGCTGGAGTGTCCATTTGGGGACTGAGTGAATCAAGTTATCCATATAAGGGCCATATAGTGGTAGACATCTCATTTCCTGCCCCACTCACGTGTGAAGCAGAGCATCTCTATCCTGGCATTGGTTTGCCCAGAACCACAGGGTACTCAACAAGTTCCGGTTATTATTGGAACTAATGCAAACTTCTTCCAGCGATTGACTGTGCTCAGCCCAGACTCTTGTGGCTCAAATCAAGCCTACTCATTGTGAATTTAATCCGAAGTGCTTAAACTACATGCACCACAGGTTAAAGGGAAAGTGGAGGGCTCTGAATCAGATGAGGGTCAAATACTGTGGACTGGACCAGGAGGGTTAACCATACCATTGAGAGGTGAGAGGTATGCAGTATGAAATGAAGAAACAACTGGGGAAGGACATTTTTCTTCTTGAAGCCTCGGAGGACAATCAACTTCCAACTGGAATTCTGGAGACATCACCATACCCGCAGGGACTGTGATTGCTAAAGTATCCCCCACTGACATGGTCACAGTAGTGCAGGAAGTTCAGACTGCTTCTAAAAAGTTAGATCCAAAAACTCTTTAAGTTTGGTGATTCAGTAAGTGTTTTCTGTGACAGAATGGGATGTGGGGAAAGGTAAAGATGTGAAACTTAGCATAAGATTAAATGATCACCGACCCTTTCGGGAGCGGTCGAGAAGAATTGCACCTGCAGACATCGATGATGTCAGGCAGCATTTGAAAGATCTGCTGGCAGCAGGTCTCATAACTGAATCTAGGAGTCCGTACGCTTCACCAATAGTCATTGCTAGGAAAAAGAATGGAGCCATTCGAATGTGTATTGACTATCGGACTCTGAATACCAGAAACATCCCAGACCAATATACCACACCTAGAATAGAGGACGCTTTAGACTGTTTGTCAGGGAGTAAGTGGTTTTCTATCTTAGTGTTAAGCAGTGGATATTACCATATTGAAATGGCTGAATAGGACAAAGAAAATACAGCCTTCATCTCTCCTCTAGGCTTCTACCAATTTGAACGTATGCCACAGGGTGTGACTGGGGCTCCAGCCACCTTCCAACGATTAATGGAAAAGGCTGTTGGAGACATGCATCTCCTCAAAGTTATTGTGTACTTGGATGACATTATTGTCTTTAGACAGACTTTAGAAGAACATGAGGAGAGGCTGTTGAAAGTGCTTGACAGACTACAAGAGTATGGTCTAAAGGTGCCCATTGACAAATGTCAATTCTGTCAGGCAAAAGTAAAGTATGTGGGTCACATTATATCTGCCGCAGGAGTTTTTCCAGATCCTAAAAAGGTAAAGGCTGTCATTAACTGGAAGATGCCCACTGATTTAAAGTCTTTGAGATCTTTTCTTGGATTTTGCGGGTTCTACCGTAGATTTATAAAGAACTACTCAGCGATTGTAAGACCGCTGACTGAGTTAACTAAAGAGTATCCACCTGTGAAGAGGCAATGCAAAACTGTAACAAAGGGGAAATACTATCAGGAATCTGAGCTGTTTGGTGAAAGATGGGATCAGGCATGCACAGATGCATTACAGCACATCATTCATTGCCTTACCCATGCTCCAGTGCTTGCATATGCAGATCCAGCTAAGCCATACATCTTACATGTGGATGCAAGCTTGTGTGGACTGGGTGCTGTGCTTAATCAGGAATACCCAGAGGGGTTAAGACCAGTCACATATGTAAGCAGGAAATTGAGTGCAACTGAACAGTGATACCCAATACATCAATTGGAATTTCTAGCATTAAAATGGGCAATAATTGACAAATTTCATGACTATTTGTATGGTGCAAAATTCACAGTCAAAACTGATAACAACCCCTTGACTTACAGCTTAACAAGAGCAAAACTGAATGCCACAGGTCATAGGTGGTTGGCTGCCCTAGCCACTTACAATTTTGATCTTCAGTACAAACCTGGTCATCACAATGTTGATGCTGACATGCTGTCAAGGTATCCTTTGTCCACTGACATGACAGCTGAATGGATTGACATTCTTAGGTCAGGTGTGAGAGCTATCTGTAAACTTGCGGATACCAATTCTTCTGAAGAATCTAGTGGTGTGCTAGTGAATCAGTTAGGGATTCCTTCGGAAAGTATCCCCTCTCTGCATATGTTTGCCCCATACATTTGGAACTAGAACATAAGGCGCAGTTGTCCAACTTAGACTTGAGACTGGCTCAGGAGCAGGACTCCATTATTGGACCTGTGAGACAAGAAGTCAAAAAAGGGAAAGTCCTTGCAGCTACTAAGAACTCAACTCCTTCTGAAACTTTGTTGGGACAACAGGGAAACAAATTAGTAATTCGTTATAATCTCTTAGTACAGAGTTACTAAGAGCCCCTGTGGAAAAGAAATTCAACAGTTAGTCCTCCCTGAAAAATACAAATCTCAAGTATTGCATTCCCTTCATGATGAGTCTGGTCATCTTAGAATTGAGAAAACCACAGAACTATGTAGAAACCATTTCTACTGGCCATGAATGAGCACAAAAACGTGGAAAAGTACATCAAAAATTGCAGACAATGTATTGCAAGGAAAACATTACCTCAAAGATCTGCTTACCTGAGTCATATCACAAGTAGTGGGCCGATGGACAGTTTGCATCGACTTCCTTTCCATTGAGCCTGACTCTAAGGGGATTTGTAATGTTCTGGTTACTACAGATAATTTCCCTTGCTATGCCCAAGCGTATCCAGCAAAAGACCAGAAAGCATTGACCGTAGCCAAAATCTTAGTGGATAAATTTTTCATGCATTATGGTCTGCCTGCCTGGATCAATTCCGACCAAGGGCGTGATTTTGGAAGCAAGCTCATCCGAGTTGCTGGGAATATTAGGGATTCGTAAGTCCAGAACATCGCCTTACCATCCCTAGGGAGACCCACAACATGAGCAGTTTAACCGCACTCTTCTTTCCATGCCGGGAACGCTACATTCGGGTCAAGAAGAACAAATGGAGTCGGAGAATCAGTCAATTAGTACACGTGTATAACTGTACTAAGAACAAAACAACTGGGTACTCACCCTATTATTTGGAAGAGAGGCTCTTCTTCCTGTAGATGTACAGTTTGGAACTTCATCAGAAGGTGAAAGTGGTCTGAAACATCACCTGTATGTTGAGGGTGTGAAGAAAGACTTACAACATGCCTACCATGCCTAAAAAAATCTTTGAAACACAGCAAATAAATTAAAGGCTTTACGACCAAAGAGTAAAACATCAGATTCTAGAGAAGGGAGATAGAGTACTTATCAAGAATTTTGCCTTAACTGGAAAGCACAAGTTACAAGATCGCTGGAATCGCTGGACAAGATCTTTGTCCAGGAAAGACTGCCAAACTTGCCGGTCTACAGACTAAAACCAGAAACTCGTACTGGAGGAGTAAGAACGTTACACAGGGATCATTTACAGCCCATAGGAGAAAATGTGAGAATAAATGTACCTGATCCGAGAAATGAGAGTCCGCCAAAATGGGTGACAAGGTCAAAAACTTTAAAGCGAACACAGAAGCATATGGAAGACAAAGACAGAGGAGAAGATGGTCGTGAGTCTGTAGCACTGGTGTCTGACAGTGAGGACAATAGCATGGATGAATATTATCCAGCTCAGCCAAGAACATCCTTTGAGAAAAACTGCTCATTTCTATATTTGAATCTGAGAGAACGAAAATACCTTACAGAACTACTCAAAGTACTACTCAGGAAGATGTGATAGAGGATCTAACAGTGCATGAAGTGAAGAGTATTGCTTCATCAATTATTGATGTGGTTGAAGGCCTAGTATCAGAAGGAGGAGACAATCAATCATTAAGCACACCAAGAGTAGAGGAAGGAGAGAGATGGGAACTTCGTCCTAGGAGAGAAATGAAACCTGTAAAGAAATTAAGCTATGATGAACTGGGAAAGCCCACATACAGACCCTTAACAGTAGTTTATAGGGGTATGGTAGTAAATGTTCAGAATTCTACCAGGAAAAAAACGATCATGCACCACGTTATGGTGCCATCCTTTAGCCAAATATGATGCATGTGCTAGTTGGAGTACTGATCACAAACCGCAACCCATAATACTAATGTTGAAAGAAAAGCTCATGGGGACATTAGAAGGGGGAGAGTGTAGCCTGGCTTGGTTATTTATCATATCCTAAATGCATATTTCTGAATATGTAGATGCTTCTGACATTCCTGAGTTGTTGTCATAAATGTTATTGTGGCGAGTGGGGGCGGGGCGGAGAGTCGTGGGAACGGAGCGAGTCCAGTGAAGTAATTGATAATGAGCGACACCTGCACCACTCACCGGTCTCGAGTCCCACGGCTCTCGGCCCCGCCCCCACTCGTCACAGTTATGTAGTCATATCATTAGATGGCATTTCATTTGTTGTAATGTTACAGTGATTACGGTAAATGTTTATGTGAAATGTACTTGCTCAAAATGTGCGTTTGACCAGCACGTATGTTCTTTTATTTGTGATTGGTCAGTATTTTACCTACTCCCACCCCTGTGCAGGTACTGAGAATTCTGATTGGAGAAGTTGGTGGAGAGTGAAGAGGGAGAGACAGAGGAGGCAGATTGAAAGTGATGTCGCAGTTTTTTTCTCTCTTTTGTTTCGGAAAGGAATACGAAAATAACCGCTAACTAAGTTGCTAGATCTTATATTTAATGAAAGTAGGAAGTGATAAAGAACCTTTCTTTCATTTGTGTAATTTGTTTACTCTGACTAAGAGTTTAAACAGATTTACATTTGTTACAGCTGCTGCTCGTGCTGTAATTTCCCTTTGATGTGATGATGGACCAGAGTTTCTTAATCATTTTAGAGGAATAAGTATACAGGATGGAGGAACCAGATAGCATTCTAAATCCCCACGCGGTTTAGAATTCCTCTGGCACTGCGGGATTTCTCGTCATCCAGCGGACCGCGGGTGAAACATCAGACGAATACGGAGTTTCTAACAAGTTCGGTGGACAGCACGTGTGTTGACACAAGCGGACACAGGCACTCGTTTGTTTATTTAGCTCTTCGGAGTGAAGAGGCCATTTGTTGGGTTTAACGCCCACACCGTTCTCAAGTGACGATGCAGGCCTTCAACGTATAGGAATTATTGAAACTGAGAGTGTGTGTGTGGGCCCACATTACACCGTTGCTATTTAGCTTGTTTCATTTTATTTATATTGAGTATTTGCATTCTGACTGCTGTTTTAGTGTCATATTTCACAAGGGAAGTGAATTACTGTTTCTTAGTGATACAAGTTAAGTATTAGCTATTAGTTGAGTACCAAAACAAGGGGAGTCCGCTTTTAGTTATTATGCCGCCCACAGTTGGAATCAGCTTCCAGAAGAGATCAGATGTGCTAAAACATTAGCCACATTTAAATGCAGACTCAAAACTCATCTGTTTAGCTGTGCATTTATTGAATGAGCACTGTGCTACGTCCGAACTGATTGCACTGTATTTTATGTATAATAATTTTCTATTTTTAACTGTTTTAAATTCATTTTATTTCAATTTCTAAATCATTTTAAACGTTTTTAATGTGAAAGAAAACAACCAACACACGTTGTATTTAATTTAATCCATTTACTCTAGATTTATATTATTTTCTTTCTTTGATTTCATTTTTTTTAAATAAATTATGTGTGAATTGTTAAGAACTTGCCCTTAGTGATTTACATTACCAATTGTTCAGAAAGACCACCACTTAACATTTAATTTAAGTACAGTGATCAGTGGGAAATGGGAAGTAGGTTAGTTACGTCGGGAGACACATCATTAGAAACTGGGTGCTCCGCCCATTAGTGGAAAGGGTAAGTGTCACAGTCTTCAGCCGGTGTGCCCAGGAGGGCCACCAGATGACTGTGTTCTGGGAGCACATGGCTTGTGTTGTGTTTGTCTGTTGCCATGTGCTCTCTCCTGTCTATTGTCTGGCCCCTCCCATCTTGTTACCTTGTTATTCTGTCATCCTGTGCTGATCTGTCATTTCTCATTGTGTGTGTTTTGTGTCTGCATGTGGTGCAGCTTTAGACCTACCTGTCTGTTTTTCCCCCTCAGGGTGGTTTGAGTTTGTTTTTGTTTCATTTTTATTATTAAAATAACCATTTCTCCTGCAATTGCAATTGAGTCCTCGCTTCATCTCCCCGCACGCACCGTGACAGTAAGGGGCACTACACATAGAAACATTCAGGAGTGCCGAAAATTATTGTCAGCGCTGTCCTGCGATTTATCAGCTTAAAAATAGAAAAGTTACAGCTGCACAGACAAGCGAGTTAAAGTCATTTAATATAGACGTGGGCTAATTGTAGTGTTCCAGTAAACCATGTTAAAACTATTCTTCTAGTATAGTGCATTTATTTTTCATTTACTGTAATAATTTCTGAACAGACGTTTGTGACATTTCAAAACATACTGAAATATTTTAGCCGCAAATTTCGTCATGGAGCGAAGGCAGAATGGCGTTTCTGCTCAGAGGAGTGGCAAGTGGAGCGGGGAGCGGGAAATGCTGAACCCGGAGTGGAGATGGAGTGGAGTGATTGTTGAATGCTTGGAGCACACAGGGGAAATTGTTGCAGCTCCACTCCGCTCACATACTCTGCTGCCCACTGCTCCGGGTGTGTGTTCACTGTATGTGTGTGTGTGTGTGTGTGTGTGTGCGCACTTGGATGGGTTAAATGCACAGCACAAATTCCAAGTATGGTGTCCCATTCTGTTTTGTTAATGACATGTTAAACAGCTCATGCTCTTGAGTACAATAAGCAAACTAACATGCAGTACACTCTGTCCCTTTCATTCTAATTAAATATATATACAGTTTGATCTATATATTTTAGTGTGTCCAGTGCTGTGTTTGAAGAGTGCTCTTGTGCATAAATGTGTAAGGGAACCCCAGGGTATCACGAAAGAGGAAATCGTGAGGAATCAAATGTCAAATAAAGCAAAACGACAGGGAACAAAAACAGTGAAGTCATCATCAGGTTCAGTGTTCGTTACAGCAGCATCTCTGAGATCTCGAACTGATTAATTAGCAGAAGCTATTACTCCATCACCTGCACATGACATCATTAACGACTGTCCTACATATTGAACCAGTGGATCAAATGACAGAGCTTAGATCATGGCACTGTGGTTTTGGGAAACAGTCATGACTAGTTGGTTAGTTACTCCAGTGATTCTTCATACTATGGTAGTTAATCAGCGAGTTATATTGCTGTATGTGAAATGCACCCCTGCTTTCTAGTATTGATACATGTGACTTTTTCAATAAAAACAGCAACTCCAAACAAATACACTAATCAAATCTGTGCACTTAAAAAAACTACATTTGCCAGAGGAATTGTCAAGATTAGAGGATCTGGTATCACATTAACTGGGACATATTCAGTGATGTATGAAGAACAGAGCCCTGAACTATTAGTCACAGTCTGGAAAAATCTGTCACTAATACAGTATACAGTATATTTCACTCACCCGGCGGCGTGTGGATCACTGATGATTCTCACAGGAGGCTCTTTAATATCACACAGAGACACTGAGGAGTTCATCTGATACAGTCTAAATCCAGCACAGAGGGGTTCAGTGAATGTGGTGTTAAATGTGTGTATGTGTGTGAGTGTGTGTGTGTCAGAGACACTGTAGAAGGAAAGAGTGCCGGCCGACAGGTCCAGATACACTCCTACTCTATTAGAGGATGAACGGACGGTGGGTATATAAGTGTATTTATTATTGTGCCAGACAGTGAATCTATTATTAGAGCAGAACAGACTCCAGGATTTGTCACTGAATCCAAACCAACAGTCACTCCATCCTCCTTTCCTGCTGATTCCTTTATATGACACTGATATAATAGCAAACCTCCCACTCCATTCAGTCTCCCAGTAACAGCGTCCAGTCAGACTCTCAACACACAGAACCTGAGGAGCATATTCAAATCTCTCTGGATGATCAGGATACGGCTGAAGATCTTCCACACTTGTGATCTTCCTGTTCTCATCAGACAGAATGAGTCGAGTGTTTGCTGTGTTTGGATCCAGTGTGAGATCACAGGCATCTGAACACAAGAAGAGAGAAACATCAAGAACAACACAACAGTGAAGATGTCTGTGTGTGTTTACAGCTTTGACTATATTTGCAAAGTCCAGAATCTCCTCACTATTCACAAATGTCCTCACTATTCAGTGTTCTTCACTATTTTTTCTCTATAAGCAACAAAGTGTAAAGATGCTGTGAATAAGAGATTGATTTTGCAGTAGAGACAGATTTTATGATTGTAACAGGAGTTTTTACTGGTAATGGTACCGACTAATCTAGCGCAAGCGTTAGTTCAGGCAGGCCATGTAGGCAGAGTTCCGCAACAGCTTACTATCAGTTGTTCAGATCCCTCCAATCCCAGCGATTCTCCTATCTCAGGTACGTGCATATATATGTGGCACTATCACTCACCTCCAGCTTAGTCAAGCTCGCATCCAACCCTCCCTGCCACCAAGACAAGTTTCCCAAGCAATCCCACTATCATTATCTTGATGTTATGCTGATGGTTCCGGGGGGTTATTACAGGCAGCTAATATTTATATATATTGTTTTGCTGAACCCCACACACGAAACCATACCACCAAACCAAATGTTGTGTATAATCAATAAATTATGTTTTTTACTGCCAGAGTGGTCCTGACTGAACTGAAATTTTGGTATCGTGACGACACTAGTGCAAAATAATATCAGTAATGTTTCGACTGATTAATATTTTGGTTAAGCTTTGTATTCATATATCACATTAAAACCGCAAAAGATAAAAGTATTTACACAAGAAATATAAACATAACTATTAACTATAAGAAATAAAATATAATTAATCAATTAATAATTAACAGTCCAGCTGTCAGAAAAAATAAACTTTTTTTAAATATGTAATTTACTGAGGAAACTAAAACATGATAAATATAGATTACTCAAGAAGTGTGTGTGTGTTTGTAGACCTACACTTTTGTAGTCCTGCTCTCATCCTGCTCTCTCCTCCATGATCCACACTGTAAACACAAAACCACACATTCACAAGTTTACACTTACATATAATCAGACTGAGAGAATATTAAGCATATCTGGCATGCTGTCTGAGGGGAGGCACTCGGAATATAGCCTAAACCCAGAGAACTCCCTCAAAGAGGAACTGCTTGGAGGAAAGAGTCGAGAGATGCATCGAGGAGAGGTTTTAATGGATGTGTTACGGGAATATTATAGGTCATTTCCACTGAGCGGTACGGTTCGGTACAGTACAATACAGTACGATTCGGGATGGTAAACCCTGGTCCGGCTACAGTACCCTTCCTTGATAGGTGTGGTGTGTGCCGGAAATTAGTGATCAACGTCATTCTCGCGAGAAGAAGCGCAACATTGTGTTTGCGCACTCCAGTTTGTTCTTTCTTAGAGAGAAATGGTATCTGTGAGGATTTCTACAAAATTATGTTGGCATTAGTGGAATTGCATTGTCATGGATCAAATCTTACTTATCTGATCGTCATCAATTCGAGATATCATATTGATCACAAGTACTGTATGGAGTACCACAAGGCTCAGTACTAGGACTGTTGCTTTTCACACTTTACATGTTACCCTTGGGAGATATCATCAAGAAACATGGTGTTAGCTTTCACTGTTATGCTGATGATACTCGGCTCTATATTTCTTCGTGGCCCAATGAAACATACAAATTCGCAAACCTAACGGAATGCATAGTTGATATAAAAAACTGTATGACTAGTCATTTCCTAATACTAAATTCTGAAGAAGAAAAAAAACAGGTTTTAATTATTGGACCAAAAACCTCCAAATGTAATAACTTAAAACTCTGTCTAAGACTCGATGGCTGCTCTGTTAATTCCTCGTCATCAGTTAGGAACCTAAGTGTGCTATTTGATAGCAATCTTTCCTTTGAAAAGCATGTTTCTAGCATTTGTAAAACCGCATTTTTCCATCTTAAAAATATATCTAAATTACGACCAATGCTCTCAATGTCAAATGCAGAAACATTAACTCATGCTTTCATGACCTCGAGGTTAGATTATTGTAATGCTTTATTGGACGGTTGCTCTGTGTGCTTAATAAACAAACTCCAGCTGGTCCAAAATGCTCATTCCAAATGATCAGGAAAAGAGGAAATCAACAGTAAAACAGGAGAAAGTAGTAAATTATTCCTATATTACTGTGCCATAGTAAAATGCATGTGCCTATTTTTTTATCAGTTGACCAGCTATCTGCCCAATCAGGTATCTTGGTGACACAGTTTATATTTCTTGAGAGTATGGTACCTTTCATTGCATGGCACAGCGCACAGACCTACCCCACACTGACTGCACCGTGTACCGCGGCCACTCCCACCTCTTTGGGGCAAAATAGGGCTGGAAGTAGCACTAGCTCTTTGGATCCAGCCAGAGCGCTCTGGATCCAAAGAGCTAGTGCTACTTCCAGCCCTATTTCTCCTACCCCTGCTGCCTCTACCTCTAGCTACAGCTCTCCTATGGACACTACGACCACGTCCACTCCTGCCACCCCCATCCCCTTTGGGCAAAGGGTGAAAATAATCACTTGTTTGTGCTTCATGAACACTCTCGCTTGCACGGCGGCACCATTGCGCTGCAAAGATGTACTGGGAGAAGCGCGATTATTAGACGACCGATCGTCATTTCCAAAAGGCAAATATTCCCCTTCAGATTCAGAATCATTTGGCGATTTTCTCTCACAAATCTCACAATTTACTCGCACGCTATGAACTGAACTGCTTCCGCATCAATGACACGAAAGCTCACTTGCTCGGCAATTTGCTCGAACACTTTGAATAGGAACGTGACGTAATTTTGGTCTAGAATCGAAGTACTACATGTCTGCCATCTAGTGGTAGGGAATACAAATGTATATATATTATATTACACCATATTAGGAACTACAGTCTATTTTATTAAGTATGACGTCTTGTCACAATTTTGCGACTTTGGCGCTTAGAGGGTTAAAGATCTATCTCTTTAACCTGGCATTCACATAATACACGATCACATTTTTAAAATTCAAATCCGTTAAAGGATTTTTAGGCTGCATTAATTTCAAAGCAAAGCTTTGAAGCTTGTAGCTTGTAGCGTGTAGTTCAGTGTGCTTACCTTCCAACCCACATTCTTCTTGACCAAACAAATGTAAGATTAACAGCTTTTGGCATGAACTTGTTTCAATTTACCAGCAAAAGAAGGCATTAATGCTTTAAGATTGAGTCAGAATGCAGCTCTCCTCAACCCTGATTACTAAGGCTTTGTTAATGTCTAAATGTGTCACATCAGAGTGCATTTCTAATCATCTGCTCAGAACTATTACTGCAGTAATGGCTAAAGTCCCTTTCTGATGGATCCACAAGACAGATTGGAACTTTTCATTGCTGGTGTGACCCATTTAGTAAGTGCCAAGCAGCCCATTGGCTGGAAATAACTAAACCATTAGCTCTGAGAAGATACTTAATTTAGCATTCAGGCAAAGTGTTTAATATGATGTGGTCTGCCTTGGTCATGACTAAGATTGAGTATTTCACATGAGCAAAGCGCATTTGTTATGTGGATACAAGAGGAAGATCTGAGACATGCAGGTGGACAGAAATGGTGTCCTACATTCATTGTATATTTGATTTGATTTAACCCCTTCTCTATCACCCCCCATTTTCGGCATTGAGACACAAATGACATACCCAAAATAAAAAGGTTGCTGCCCACGAGTCTTTCTGACTAGATACATAATCAACATATGTTCACAAAGCTGACACTTCAAAGTTTACTGTTCAAGAACAATAATTACTCAGACTTTTATGATAATAGAGGTAAATAAGCTCAAACATAAAAACAAAAATACAAATATTAAAAACATTTTTTAAATGTATAAAAAATGTTGCTGTGGTATGTGTCACGGTGCGTGCGGGGAGATGAAGCGAGGACTCAAGTGCAGGAGAAATGGTTGTTTATTTTAATAATAAAAAAATTAAACAAACTAACTCAAACCACCCCGAGGGGGAAAAACAGACAGGCAGGTCTAAAGCCGCACACATGCAGACACGAAACACACACAATGAGAAATGACGGATCAGCACAGGATGACAGACACCAGGAGAATAAATAGGAA
>NW_015644615.1:158268-159466 GCF_001515625.1 Sinocyclocheilus rhinocerous | reverse complement strand
TATTGTGGTCGAATCTGTCTGACCTCTGCATAACTTGGGGATGTGCTAATCGCCTTCCTGATATTATTGATCTTTTCAGAAAATAAGGAAGCAAACTCATTGCATTTGCTGTCGGAGAGCATTTCACTGGCAATCTGACTTGGGGGGTTTGTCAGTCTCTCAACAGTAGCAAAAAGAGTGCGAGTGTTGTTTAAGTTACTGTTTATAAGGTTTGAGAAGAAACTCTGTCTAGATGTGGTTAATTCCACATTGAAAGCACGAAGGCTGTCTTTATAGATGCTATAGTGGATTTCAAGTTTCGTCTTCCACCATATCCGCTCAGCTTTTCTGCATTGTCTTTTCATACTCTGAACTGCTGTTGATTTTCTCCAAGCTGATTTCTGTCTGCCAGTCTTCTTGCTGACTTTTACAGGAGCAATGTCATCAATAACTTTCTTAACTTTTGAGTTAAAGGAATCAAGGAGAAGATCAACAGAGTCTGCAGAAATGCTTGGTGTTAAAGATATAGCCTCCATAAATAGCACACTAGTGTTTTAGTGAACGCCCACATCAGCTCCGTGCACAAAGCGTGAGGATTCATCTAGTTCATCTTGGCTACTGTTCATTTCTGGAAAAAGTCGCGCTGAGATGAATAACTCAGGATTTACCTCAGAAAAGGAAAAAGATGCAACGCGCAACCTGACCCAGCCGAGGAGATCATTCTAATGAGTAAGTAATGTTTAGTTTTTGCATTAGTTTACGTGTTATTGTGGCATAAACTTGAACATTTACTAGTTGGGTTTTTCCCAAACTTTAATTCCTGACTAAAATGTTTGAAATCCAGTGAAACATTTTGAATATGACAGGCACTTCATTGTATCTAAATTTGTTACGACGCGATGATGTTTTCATGCTCTATATAATATAAAACAATACGATATAAAAGTAATAGGCGTGCATGATGAATGCTACGAGTCTAAGAATGTTTAGACCATGTTTATTATTAATACTCTGTTCTCAAATATATTTTATAAATATATTTCTATAAATGTTTAACGTACTAAACAATAAAAATTTGTTTCTCTGATATAAAATGTTCTTCTTACGGTAATACAAAGCATGCGTATAGTGAGCATATATATAGTGAACAAAATTATAAACGCAACACTTTTGTTTTTGCCCCCATTTTTCATGAGCTGAACTCAAAGAAGACTTTTTC
>NW_015644615.1:150812-157295 GCF_001515625.1 Sinocyclocheilus rhinocerous | reverse complement strand
GGTTTTTTATTAAGTTTTAGTTTTATTTAATTTGAGTTATTTCAGTACTTCAACATACAAAATGGAAATGAAATAATATGTATATATATTGAATGTATTTATATATATGTACATGTACACTCACTGGCCACTTTATTAGGTACAGCTTGCTAGTACCGGGTTGGACCCCCTTTTGCCTTCAGAACTGCCTTAATTCTTCGTGGCATAGATTCAACAAGGTGTTGGAAACATTCCTCAGAGATTTTGGTCCATGTTGACATGATAGCATCACGCAGTTGCTGCAGATTTGTCGGCTGTACATCCATGATGCGAATCTCCCGTTCCACCACATCCCAAAGGTGCTCTATTGGATTGAGATCTGGTGACTGTGGAGGCCATCTGAGTAAAGTGAACTCATTGTCATGTTCAAGAAACCAGTCTGAGATTTTGTGACATTTGTGACATGGCGCATTATCCTGCTGGAAGTAGCCATCAGAAGATGGGTACACTGTAGTCTGGACATAGTGGACACGGTCAGCAACAATACTCAGGTAGGCTGTGGCGTTTAAATGATGCTCAATTGGTACTAAGGGGCCCAAAGTGTGCCAAGAAAATATCCCCCACACCATTACACCACCACCACCAGCCTGAACCGTTGAGACAAGGCAGGATGGATCCATGCTTTCATGTTCTTTACGCCAAATTCTTACCCTACCATCTGAATGTCGCAGCAGAAATCGAGACTCATCAGACCAGGCAATGTTTTTTCCAATCTTCTATTGTCCAATTTTGGTGAGCCTGTGCGAATTGTAGCCTCCGTCTCCTGTTCTTAGCTGACAGGAGCGGCACCCGGTGTGGTCTTCTGCTGCTGTAGCCCATCTGCTTCAGGGTTCGACGTGTTGCGCATTCAGAGATAGTATTCTGCATACTTTGGTTGTAACGAGTGGTTATTTGAGTTACTGTTGCCTTTCTATCATCTCTAACCAGTCTGCCCATTCTCCTCTGACCTCTGACATCAACAAGGCATTTTCGTCCACACAACTGCCGCTCACTGGATATTTTCTCTTTTTCGGACCATTCTCTGTAAACCCTAGCGATGTTGTGCGTGAAAATCCCAGTAGATCAGCAGTTTCTGAAATACTCAGACCAACCTGTCTGGCACCAACAACCATTCCATGTTCAAAGTCACTTAAATCCCCTTTCTTCCCCATTCTGATGCTCGTTTTGAACTTCAGCAAGTCGTCTTCATCACATCTAGATGCCTAAATGCATTGAGTTGCTGCCATGTGATTGGCTGATTAGCAATTTGTGTTACCAAGCAATTGAACAGGTGTACCTAATAAAGTGGCCGGTGAATGTATATACAGTGGGTACGGAAAGTATTCAGACCCCCTTAAATTTTTCACTCTTTGTTATATTGCAGCCATTTGCTAAAATCATTTAAGTTAATTTTTTTTCCTCATTAATGTACACACAGCACCCCATATTGACAGAAAAACACAGAATTGTTGACATTTTTGCAGATTTATTAAAAAAAAAAAACTGAAATATCACATGCTCAGTATTTAGAGTAGAAGCACCCTTTTGATCTAATACAGCCATGACCCTTTTGGGAAAGATGCAACAAGTTTTTCACACATGGATTTGGGGATCCTCTGCCATTCCCTCTTGCAGATCCACTCCAGTTCTGTCAGGTTGGATGGTAAACGTTGGTGGACAGCCATTTTTAGGTCTCTCCAGAGATGCTCAATTGGGTTTAAGTCAGGGCTCTGGCTGGGCCATTCAAGAACAGTCACAGAGTTGTTGTGAAGCCACTCCTTCGTTATTTTAGCTGTGTGCTTAGGGTCATTGTCTTGTTGGAAGGTAAACCTTAGTTCCAGTCTGAGGTCCTGAGCACTCTGGAGAAGGTTTTCATCCAGGATATCCCTGTACTTGGCCGCATTCATCTTTACCTCGATTGCAACCAGTCGTCCTGTCCCTGCAGCTGAAAAACACCCCCACAGCATGATGCTGCCACCACCATGCTTCACTGTTGGGACTGTATTGGACAGGTGATGAGCAGTGCCTGGTTTTCTCCACACATACCGCTTAGAATTAAGGCCAAAAAGTTCTATCTTGGTCTCATCAGACCAGAGAATCTTATTTCTCACCATCTTGGAGTCCTTCAGATGTTTTTTAGCAAACTCCATGCGGGCTTTCATGTGTCTTGAACTGAGGAGAGGCTTCCGTCGGGCCACTCTGCCATAAAGCCCCGACTGGTGGAGGGCTGCAGTGATGGTTGACTTTCTACAACTTTCTCCCATCTCCCGACTGCATCTCTGGAGCTCAGCCACAGTGATCTTTGGGTTCTTCTTTACCTCTCTCACCAAGGCTCTTCTCCCCCGATAGCTCAGTTTGGCCGGACAGCCAGCTCTAGGAAGGGTTCTGGTCATCCCAAACGTCTTCCATTTAAGGATTATGGAGGCCACCGTGCTCTTAGGAACCTTAAGTGCAGCAGAAAGTTTTTTGTAACCTTGGCCAGATCTGTGCCTTGCCACAATTCTGTCTCTGAGCTCTTCAGGCAATTCCTTTGACCTCATGATTCTCATTTGCTCTGACATGCACTGTGAGCTGTAAGGTCTTATATAGACAGGTGTGTGGCTTTCCTAATCAAGTCCAATCAGTATAATCAAACACAGTAGAGATGGTTGTGCGTGAAAATGCCAGTGGATCCGCAGTTTTTGAAATACTCAGACCAGCCCATCTGGCGCCAACAACCATTCCACGTTCAAAGTCACTTAAATCCCCTTTCTTCCCCATTCTGATGCTCGTTTTGAACTTCAGCAAGTCGTCTCACTCACATCTAGATGCCTAAATGCATTGAGTTGCTGCCATGTGATTGGCTGATTAGCAATTTGTGTTACCAAGCAATTGAACAGGTGTACCTAATAAAGTGGCCGGTGAGTGTGTGTGTGTGTATATATATATATATATATATATAGCCAAAATGACAGTTTTCGCCCGGTTGCTGCAATGTCTGAAATCCAACTTTTCCCTTCTGATGATGAGTGAAAAATGTGAGTCTTGCCTCCCTTTTTACCAGCGCGGCGCCAAAAATGAAGTCATAAGCGAGTGACAATCAATCGCTTGGTTTTGCCGGCACCACCAGTAAGAATGACCATGCCAAACACTCATGACAAACACAAGACATAAACAAGACAAAATGCATGCGTTATGTAGTATGTATGGTCAGGATGAATCTGAAACAGGGAAATGTAATGTGTGAAACTGTCCATGGGCTGTCAAGACGGCGTGTGCATCCGCTCGGCTGGCAAGCAAACGGAGGGGACGGAAATCAGCGTGGTGAGTGTGTGTGTGTGGTCCGGTAAGTGTGTGCGTGCACTGTACCCAACGGGGATAGCTACTTCATCACACTAATATTTCCCATCCCCCTCTTGAACTTACTAAATGTTTGTAGGATGTTAACGTTTGATTGACTAAGAACTTCTCAAAACTGAAGGCGAATGAAGAGTAAGCTGGCCGAACGTTTCTTGCACTCTAAGCCACCACCTCCACGCCGGGGCCTTCCGTTTTTCCCTGATTTACACACTCAGCTGTCAAAATCATGGGGGAAACCTTTTTCAGCCCATCTCTTCAACCCCAATCTAACCAACTATTCCAACTTTGTGGGGTTGAGGGACCGCGGCGATGGGGCGATGCCCTGGGTTGAGCAGATGCTTGCCAGCTATCTGTCTCCCGGTACTGTATTGTCCCTTAAGGCCCCGGCACTACCCACTAAGCCACTTCTGACCTCCTCGGCTTACCAAGCCGACCTGCTAAAAGAGTTTGATGAGGGCGAGGAAATGAAAGCCGATGATATTCAAGAGCTACGTCGGGCCGAGGTTCTGTCCCTCCATGCCACCAAGGAGACCGCCAGAGCTATTGGGCGGTCCATGGCAGCCATGGTGGCCACGGAGCGGCATCGGTGGTTCACCCTGTCTGACACTGGATGCCCCGCTGGCACCTTCTGGCCTGTGCAGCGAAGCAGTCGGTACTGTCGTCGACAGGGTCCAGGAGGCCAGGCGACAGGCGGCGGCATGCCAGCGGTTCCTTCCTCGTCGCTCTCATGCTCATGCGGCGGCTGAGCAGCCTCAGCCGTGTACCACCTCCTTATATAGGGAGGTCCAGAAACAGAGCGTCGCTTCTCATACTCCACCACAGAAAGAGCAGGAGTCAGAGCAGCGCTCCCGGCCGAAGGCGGATCTGCGGACCGTTATTCTCGCTAGGAAGTCTTCAGCCAAAAAGTCCTGACGCCTGTGGCCCAGGACTTCTGAGGGCAGGTCCCTCTGGGGAAGAGAGGTGTGCACCTCACCACACGGTGCCCGTCTCTCCTCAATGCCCTCAGGAGATCGATCTGTTAACCTGCCGGTGATTCAGGGCACAGCGATCTCCAGCGAGCACAGCTCTCAGTGTCCACCCAGAAATGTAGCGGCTCTGGTAAGCTCACATCCTCTAAAAGGATTATCAGAACAGCCGCTCAAAGAACACCACAGGTCAGTTTCGAGAGACTGATTCCCTTAGTAGACCATCTGGCAGACGTGTCTCAATGGGTCCTGCACACAGTAGAAAGAGGGTACAGAATACAGTTCGGTTCTCATCCGCCTCTTCAAGGGTTTTTTTCCCACTCTGGTGGGCCCCGAGCAGGCTCTGGTTATGGAACAAGAAGTAGACATTCTATTGAGGAAGGAGGCCATAGAACGTGTTCCTCCTCTCTCGAGAGAGTCCGGGTTCTACAGCCTCTACTTCATTGTTCCGAAGAAGGACAGGGGGTTGCATCCTACCTTCGATCTGTGTCAGCTGAACCGCTCAGTCATGTGTTCCTGAGGTTTGCTTTTGGGGGCGAAGCTTACCAATATCGAGTTCTTCCATTCGGTCTTGCACCCTCACCCCACACTTTTACCAAGTGTGTGGATGCTGCTCTGGCTCCTCTGTGACTCCAGGGCATCGGCATACTCAATTATATCGACGATTGGTTGATACTAGCTCAATCAGAGCAGATAGCGGTTTGGCATCGAGATGTCGTTCTCGCCCATATGAAAGAGCTGGGATTAAGGCTAAACGCCAAGAAAAGTGTGCCGTCTCCACTACAGAGGACACTTACCTAGGCGTGGTGTGGGATTCGACCACGATGCAGGCACGTTTGTCTACTGCTTGGATCGAGTCGATCCTCACAGTAGTGAAGAGAGAAGGCCGGTCACTCACTGTCAAACAGTTTCAGAGACTGTTGGGTCTGATGGCAGCTGCGTCCAACATGATACCTTTTGGCCTGCTATACATGAGACCCTTGCAGTGGTGGCTCAGGACCAAAGGGTTTTCCCCGAGGGGCAACCCACAAGTGATGCTTACGGGCCTTAGACATGTGGAAGAAACCATGGTTCCTGTCACAGTGCCCAGAGATTCCCATCAGGAGGGACCTTCTATCTCAGGCGGGGGGCTCCATCCTTCACCCCCACCCGGAGTTGTGGAAACTGAGGGTGTGGCCCCTGAGGGGGCACAGCTCATAGCTTCCGGTCTCTCTACTGAGGTAGTGGAGACCATACTCCAAGTCCAGAGCTCCCTCCAAGAGGAAATGGTACGCCACGAAGTGGCACCTTTTCACTTCTTGGTGTGGCAACTGTCAGCTGGATCCAGTTAAATTCCCGATTGGTTCAGTTCCTGCAAGAACGGTTTTCCGCAGGGTTATCACCCTCCACATTATGCGTTTCCTCCATGGTACACTGATGCTGAGGCCACCGGCACACTGTTCTAGAAGCACTCTGTAAACCTTCTTTTGAACCTTTGGAGGAGGTTTCGGAGTGGTACCTTACAGTCAAGACTGTATTTTTAATAGCCATCTCTTCTATGTCCAGAGAGCTGCCCTGTGAAGAAAGTCAGATCAGTTATTCATCTGCTATGGCCCTTCTAAGAAAGGTCTCCCTGCGGCCAAGCAGACCCTAAATAGGTGGATTGTGGATGCTATTTCCATAGCCTATGAGTCCTCTGATCTCCCTTCTCCTTTGGGGGTCAAGGTTCACTTTACTAGGAGTATGGCGGCCTCCAAGGCATTTCTTTCAGGTGTTTCGTTACATGATATTTGCAACGCTGTGGGATGGTCCACTCTAGGGCTGTCAAAAAAAATTTGAATTTCGAATATTCGTCGAATTTAAAATAAAAATCCACATTCGAATGCAAAAACGTTGCATTCGAATTTTAGGTGTGCATCAGGCAGCCTTATCAGTGGCGCACGAAATGCGATGACTATGTAAGTGTCATTGCATTTTTATGCTTTTGTTAGCCTATCCAGTTGAAGTTGAACCCACTAGATGCGGAGCTGCTACGTTGTTCATTCAAAATATTGCAGAAAAAGAGAACAATCAATGCGGGGATGATGTTGTTTACGTCAAAACCGAAACCAAGCCGTTCACACAGAACGCATATTTATTGCATTTTCTAGAGGGACATCTATCACCGTTGCACTCGCGTCTC
>NW_015644615.1:149698-149887 GCF_001515625.1 Sinocyclocheilus rhinocerous | reverse complement strand
ATATTGCTGCTGCCACACAGATCTAATATAAACATGCGATTTATTTCCCAGCTGTTTACCTTCACAGACATAACTGAACGTTTTTGTAACTCGTGTGTTTTTAAGGTAAGCTTGTGTGTGAATGAGAACTTAGATTAGTGCTCGCATGCTGTGACAGCCGCTTTCTGTGCGTGTGCTTCAGATGTGTGC
>NW_015644615.1:149379-149576 GCF_001515625.1 Sinocyclocheilus rhinocerous | reverse complement strand
GCATTTTCTAGAGGGACATCTATCACCGTTGCACTCGCGTCTCACACAAGAGAGCCGCGTGTTTAGAAAGCCATGTAAAATTAATGTAAGTTCAAGTTTTAAAAAACATGTCTCAAGACTTTATGGCGGTTTTCCCCATCCAACTGCCTCTCAAGTTTTTAAATGAAGAAAGTACTCTTTGTGATTGGTTTTCGGTC
>NW_015644615.1:143634-147788 GCF_001515625.1 Sinocyclocheilus rhinocerous | reverse complement strand
GTGAGCAGCAGCTCATTTGCATTTAAAGAGACAGGCCCGAAAAACAGCGTGTTTTTGCTTCCGCTCAAAATAGGCATTTTCACAACGATATAATAAATGATCTGTGGGGTATTTTGAGCTGAAACTTCACAGACACATTCTGGGGACACCAGAGACTTATATTACATATTGTAAAAAGGGGCATAATATGTCTCCTTTAAAGGGACAGTACTAAACATGCTGCCTACTGTCATTAAAGGGATAGTTCACCCTAAAATGTAATTTCTGTCATTGTTTACTCACAACCAAACAGTAGCTGGTCCCCATTGACTTTAGGAAAAAATACTATGGAAGTCACTGTGGACCAGCAGCTGTTTGGTTTTCCACATTCTTCAAAATAGCATTTATGTTCAGCAGAACAAAGAAACTCATTCATAAAACAACTAACTTTTGAGTGAGTAATGATGGTATAAAAATAAAACACTATGACAGAATTGACAGACAGATGACAGAATTTTTATTTTTGGGTGAAATATTGTTTTAATGTTAATAAAACACAAAGAGAAAAATCACTCACTACTCTTGACTGAAAAACTTTAATACAGTTGCTTTAATAGGAATCAGTCTATTTAGTGTTTTATTCTTATATTTGTTCATTCAATTTCTTGAATGCTCCTGCTAAATACACCTATTGTACCTAAAAATAAAACACTGTTTGTTTTATTTGTATATTATGTGTATTTGTAATGTGTATCTTTGTTCTTGAGATAAAATAATGACAAATATATTAATGACAAAATAATGACAAAAATTTGTATCTTCGCCTAAATGTCCGCCATTCTTTTTTTATAATTTGTTTCCATGAAAGGCCTTGTCTTTATAATAGGGAAATTAGTTTGGCTGTAATGCTCAGACAACTCGCAAAATAGTAAAACCAACATGACAAAGAATCGTGATATTTCTGAAAAAAAAAAAATCGTGATATGATATTTTTGCTATATCGCCCAGCCCTAGTTGCATTCAATCCTCCACTCGTCGTGTCGCTGATTAGCCTCTGCTCTGCCTGTGTGTGGTCATGTGTTTCGGAGGAGGCGTGGCTTTACAGAGTGATTACGCAGGGAGGGTGGAGTCTTATGCTTTCAAAGCTAGCTTGCTATTGCTAGCCTCTCCGAAATCGCTTACCCTACCTTTAAGGTTACTGGAAAGACGTTTGTTCTTAACTTTGCCAGAACGTTTGCCCTGTTATTTGGGATGTTCTCTGCGAACATCAATGATATAGACTTGCTCGGTGTTGCGTCATAGCTGTGGGTGTGGCGTGGGGGCGGAGTCGGCATTTCCCCCTGACTGGAAAAGCATGGTGTTAACCCAGTATGTGCCATGTAGAATCACTTCTGCTGCTCGACAGAGCAAGATACATAGAAAAACTGAGCCGTATTGGGTCGGACTGTCCGTACAAACGACCGGTTTGTGTTCCTGATGGCACGATGCAGATGTAAATGTATGTTCATTAACAAAAACAGCAACATCTGTAAAAACTGTAACAACATATTTTTAGAGGGTCGTTTCATTTGGCTTTAAAATAAATCACAAGACATTTGTGTTCTTTGCTGAATTGTCCTGCTTCAGACGCACAAACAACATTTATCGGACACGTGTTGTCGTTTTATCAAGGGCAAAATGTTTATGTTTATATCGTCATAATTACAGTTATCGTTTTATCGCCCAGCCCTAAATTCAACTTTTTTTCTCTCTTCTTATTTTACAGAGGACAAATTACATCACCTAAATATAGCTTCAGTGGAAATAAGTTACTTTTACGTTTTTGATTTACATAATTTCAGAAAAGATTACAAAATCCCCCACAATCTGGGCCGTTTCTCAGTATGCGTTCTTGTCTGTACTTGTGTTCTTGTGGAGCGTCATCAGTCGTCGCCCAAGTACTGTTCCAATTCAAACTTCACATATTGGGTGTTTCTCAAACGGAAGGCTGCCACGTCATCATTTTTAAATATAAAACTTGGTGAAGTGATTTATGTGTCGGTACTTTTTTAACATATCCAGCACATTTTAACAATAGCGTGATAATACTGATAACCGTGATAATTTTGGTCACTATAATCGTGAAAAGAAATTTTCATACAGTTACATCCCTATTTATAAACATTATTTTAAACATTATGCACTTTTTTCAAAGATAGTCGTGTTATTTTATTATGCTTTGAAGAAATGTGCATAATATTTTGCTCAATGCGCCCTCTTGTCAGGAGAGAAGCCAAGAGCTTTTTTCCCCCTAACTGAAATTATGCCTTTTAAATTCGAATATAATTTGAATATTGCTAATATTTAAGTAAAAAATTCAAATTTAGTTTTTCAGTCATTTTGACAGCCCTAGTCCACTCCACTTACGTTTGTCCGGTTCTATAACCTTGACGCCACTCCTGGCTCTTCTGTTCTCTCAACCTAGCTGTGCCCATCCATACTAGGCAGGGACTTGTAAGCATGGAGGTGTGGACATTCTCGTTCCTAAAGCGTTTCGACGCAGCGCGAGTTCTTGAAGGGGAATGTCACTAGGTTACGTATGTAACCCTAGTTCCCCGAGGAAACGAGACGCTGTGTCTCATGCCATACTTCCTGCATCCCTGTGAGCACTTCCTTCACCTTTCAGAAGCTGCTGCTGTATCCACCGCATGTGCTTTTATACTTCCCGGCCGTTACGTCACCCCGCCCGTGACGTCTCACCATTCCACACATGATTCAGAGCGCGGTCACGCAGAAGCGTTCCCAAAGCGTTTCAACGCAGCGTCTCATTCCCTCTGGGAACTAGGGTTCACCATTGCAAATCCACCAGCTGGATTCTATATCCCAGTTTAAAACTCAGATTAAAACTTATTGGTTTAGAAAGGCTTTTAGTGATTTGATTGTTTGATTTGTTTGTCTTTGTTTTGTATAGATTGTATTTTATTGACTTTTGTTGTAAGGTGTCGTTGAGTGCCGTAAAAGGTGCCTATAAATAATAGGTATTATTATATTATTTGCACATTTCATTAGATTTATCTTGCTATATCAGTAAACAATGACATTGTGCAGTGATTTTTATAATTGTCTTAAAATATTGTCACTACAGCAGATAAATCACCAAATACATGTTGATAATCACCTGGGGTCAGAGGTCACTGGTTCATCACTGAATTCAAGAGGAGGATTTATGGATTGACTGCTCTTCAGAGACACACAGCTGGGTTCTGGAGATGAAGATCTCTTCCTCTTCCTCTTCCTCATTTCAAATTCTGACATCTTCCCTGTACACTGGGAACATTATATTAATATTACATTTATGCATTTAGCAGATGTTTTAAATCGAAGTAATTTACAGTGTATTCAAACTATTAATTTCAGCACATATCCCAGCTACCAAAATACAAACTAAAAATGTCTTGCTAGTGTTCCAATTAATGTTACTTAATTGGAAAATTAAGTCCTAAAAAAGTAGAAGTTTAAAAAAAAAAACGTATAACTAAACTTAACTAAACTAAGTCTAACTATTCTGAAAAAAAAAACATTTCATGAATTGTGTATAAATATGTTTTAATGCTAACGTTTTATGCCAACATAACTTACCTTCTATTATGATCTAACAGATAACAAATGTTCCATTAAAGGCAGGGTAGGTCAGTGTTTCCTCTAGGATTTTTTCCAGCTGTGGTGGCAGGACTATTACCCATGGACCATTCCCCCTTCCAGACACATTCTGGGGACACCAGAGACTTATATTACATATTGTAAAAAGGGGCATAATATGTCTCCTTTAAAGGGACAGTACTAAACATGCTGCCTACTGTCATTAAAGGGATAGTTCACCCTAAAATGTAATTTCTGTCATTGTTTACTCACAACCAAACAGTAGCTGGTCCCCACTGACTTTAGGAAAAAATACTATGGAAGTCACTGTGGACCAGCAGCTGTTTGGTTTTCCACATTCTTCAAAATAGCATTTATGTTCAGCAGAACAAAGAAACTCATTCAGGTTTAAAACAACTTTTGAGTGAGTAATGATGGTATAAAAATAAAACACTATGACAGAATTGACAGACAGATGACAGAATTTTTATTTTTGGGTGAAATATTGTTTTAATGTTAATAAAACACAAAGAGAAAAATCACTCACTACTCTTGAC
>NW_015644615.1:141637-143569 GCF_001515625.1 Sinocyclocheilus rhinocerous | reverse complement strand
CACTGTTTGTTTTATTTGTATATTATGTGTATTTGTAATGTGTATCTTTGTTCTTGAGATAAAATAATGACAAATATATTAATGACAAAATAATGACAAAAATTTGTATCTTCGCCTAAATGTCCGCCATTCTTTTTTTATAATTTGTTTCCATGAAAGGTAACAGATAACAAATGTTCCATTAAAGGCAGGGTAGGTCAGTGTTTCCTCTAGGATTTTTTCCAGCTGTGGTGGCAGGACTATTACCCATGGACCATTCCCCCTTCCCCTGGTGGTTAGACCTCCCCACCCAAGAATCACGTGCACTTAAACAAAAAAAAGACAAGTAAACAATAATAATAAAGAACAAATAAATCAATGACAAGCAATAGCACAAACAAAAAACAATTTTACGTTTTTCAGGTAGGTCTAACAGTAATATTTAGGTACTACAGAAACTGAATAATCTATTCAACTGTAAATACACTAGATAGTCTTAACTGTAAATAAACAGTAATGACACAGACAGGTTTATTTTGGCTGCTGTCTCTTTAAGACCTCAGGCACGGATATAATATAATGTTACACGTGTGCTTTGCTTCTGAACGATTTAGATTCACTTAACAGCCTATACACCGACTGTATTTACGCGAATACTCGCCAAGATGGGCATTTTGACAATTTTGTATGTATTTGGCCGTTTACACGCAATAAGGCGCAAAACATAACTCAATTCTGTAGTCGCTGTTTCAGAGGCGGCTGATGTGCGCACGCTTTGGGTGTGGGAGTGTGCGAGTACTGTATTGAGTTCAATTTCACGTCTTTTTGCTTTTTTTTCATCATCTGTCAAGCGCGGAACCTGCAGGAATGAGTAGAATGATGCGCAATACCCGCAATCCCACGCCGAAATTCAAGTCCTGCGCTGTCTCCTCCGCCGTGGCGGGGATGATTTTTGGTGTGGCGGCCCATCACTGAAGAATGAATGTAGCGGAAATACTGTAGGTGATTTGGTTAAAAACCATGTTTTGTTATGCTGGTTAAAAGTCTCTTCACATCCTGATAGCAATCACTAAGATAAGTGGTCTAAATGTATTATATATAACGTTACTGTACAACGCGACATATATTCACATCAGTGTTAACTCAGAGGCAGAGTTACTCTCACAGGAGACTGTACTTATTCATAATCATAAAAGTACATTATTTGCATGTGCTTTAAAGCCTTGTCGGTTAAACTTTTCATTCACGCGCTGCTACGGCATGCTCTTTTTCTGAGCATGTACACCCGAAGCACGCGCACTAAAAAGCCTGTCAAACAGCGCCTGATTACTGGACTAAGTTATCTTTTGCGCTAATACTGTCAAAACACACAAGGTTTACATAGACTCAGCTGGTTATGTCTAAAATGAAAGTAAACAGTTGAGAGAAAAACGGATGCGTGCCTGTATATTAGATGCGTGCAGCTCTTAAAGGTGACATATCATGAAAATCTGACTTTTCCAGGTTTTAAGTGCTATAATCAGGTCCCCGGTGCATCTACCAACCAAGGAAACGTGAAGATTAACCCAGTAACTTTGTTTTGGGAAGCCTTTTTCTGCAAGCGTCTGAGAAAACGAGCGCGTCTGATTTCGCTCCCTTGGTGACGTGGCAAAGGGATCTCATTATAATATTACCACCCCATAATCTGTAAGTTTACACCCACGGCGCCGTCATTTTGATTTCGCAAGCGACAACGGTGTACTAGCTTTAATGCCATGG
Organism: Sinocyclocheilus rhinocerous; assembly: GCF_001515625.1. Lineage (NCBI taxonomy): Eukaryota > Metazoa > Chordata > Actinopteri > Cypriniformes > Cyprinidae > Sinocyclocheilus > Sinocyclocheilus rhinocerous. Next base: position 141,832 of record NW_015644615.1, on the reverse strand, counting down.
AGAAAGTTTGAGCGAAGCATGCTAACTGTTCTGTGTTTAGCTGCACAGACAAGCACAGAACACTGTTTAGAGTCCCAGCCTCAGAGACAACAGAGCAGTGCATTTATTGATTTATTTACTGTATATTGCTGCTGCCACACAGATCTAAAACAAACATGCGATTTATTTCCCAGCTGTTTACCTTCACAGACATAA
>NW_015644615.1:121257-141555 GCF_001515625.1 Sinocyclocheilus rhinocerous | reverse complement strand
AAAAAAAAAAATCGTGATATGATATTTTTGCTATATCGCCCAGCCCTAGTTGCATTCAATCCTCCACTCGTCGTGTCGCTGATTAGCCTCTGCTCTGCCTGTGTGTGGTCATGTGTTTCGGAGGAGGCGTGGCTTTACAGAGTGATTACGCAGGGAGGGTGGAGTCTTATGCTTTCAAAGCTAGCTTGCTATTGCTAGCCTCTCCGAAATCGCTTACCCTACCTTTAAGGTTACTGGAAAGACGTTTGTTCTTAACTTTGCCAGAACGTTTGCCCTGTTATTTGGGATGTTCTCTGCGAACATCAATGATATAGACTTGCTCGGTGTTGCGTCATAGCTGTGGGTGTGGCGTGGGGGCGGAGTCGGCATTTCCCCCTGACTGGAAAAGCATGGTGTTAACCCAGTATGTGCCATGTAGAATCACTTCTGCTGCTCGACAGAGCAAGATACATAGAAAAACTGAGCCGTATTGGGTCGGACTGTCCGTACAAACGACCGGTTTGTGTTCCTGATGGCACGATGCAGATGTAAATGTATGTTCATTAACAAAAACAGCAACATCTGTAAAAACTGTAACAACATATTTTTAGAGGGTCGTTTCATTTGGCTTTAAAATAAATCACAAGACATTTGTGTTCTTTGCTGAATTGTCCTGCTTCAGACGCACAAACAACATTTATCGGATACGTGTTGTCGTTTTATCAAGGGCAAAATGTTTATGTTTATATCGTCATAATTACAGTTATCGTTTTATCGCCCAGCCCTAAATTCAACTTTTTTTCTCTCTTCTTATTTTACAGAGGACAAATTACATCACCTAAATATAGCTTCAGTGGAAATAAGTTACTTTTACGTTTTTGATTTACATAATTTCAGAAAAGATTACAAAATCCCCCACAATCTGGGCCGTTTCTCAGTATGCGTTCTTGTCTGTACTTGTGTTCTTGTGGAGCGTCATCAGTCGTCGCCCAAGTACTGTTCCAATTCAAACTTCACATATTGGGTGTTTCTCAAACGGAAGGCTGCCACGTCATCAAACGTCGCTGAAGGCCGTCTCAATCGCAAGGATCCTTAGAAGGCAGCCTTCGTTTCACGTCCTTCATTCAGCTGAAACTGAAGGATGCATCTTCAATCACCCACAATCCTTTGTACCATTCCATTTCAGCAAAATTAACTGACGAAAAATGAAGAGTCGGTACTGAGCTTGTCTGAATTTATTATGAAATGTAAGACAAAAATAATGTTTTCGGACATGAAAGCATAGATGTTATTTTTTTTGTTTTGGTGTAAATTACTCACTAAACGCTAAACTGCCAATAATGTTAGCCACGGGGAGACTAGACGGATGTGATTCATTGTATTGCATTAATAGAAAGCCAAATAATATAAAGATTTGTAATACAAAGTATTTTTCCAAAACTAAGTTTTATTAGTATTTTCGTGCCGTGGTGGTGAGGGCGGAACATATGTGACGTAGCCACGCGCACTTACTAGACTGTTTCATTCTAGCGTTTAATGCCGAGGAGGACTAGCCTACAAGCCTCTGAAGGACTGAGCTAGGGCCCTAGTTATCAAGGATGTTTCCAGATGTGACTTGTGCGAACTTGAGGCAGCCAGGTATCCCAGAACGCATTTCGCACCAATCAGCGAGCATTAATGGCGGAGGAGAAAACCCGCATACTTTTCAAAATATTACTGTTATTGTGTCATGAAATGCAGTTCTAAGAGTATTTCAGACGAGAATGTAGTTGTTTAAAACTAAAATCTGCAGTTTATTTATAAAGACAGCGCCTATTTGAAAAAGTGCTTCACTGATTTCGGAGACGATCCGCGGACGCTCAGTGCTCATGAGTCCCAACGAGAGGAGCTTAACCGCGGCTAGTCCTTCTGACATTCACCGCTGGCTCTGATGTCTCTGTAGTGGCTAAACACGAGATATAACTCATTTAGGGTAAATCTAACAGCCAATCTTTGGTCTCATGAATCTATCGTTGCTTCCAGGTCATATTGTTTTGACTGAGCACAAAGTTATGTTTCATTCATTATTTATTAATCGTAATACAACGCTGAATTTGCTGCATACATTTGAGTGAATTGTTTGCTTTTGTCTTATTTCCTATTACAGAAGTCTCTTATACTTCATAGTTATACTTTTATAATGGCTATTATTGTTCATTAAAACTGACATGTAACAAAAAATGCAGAGTTGTGCTTGTCATATTTCATTTTATTAAACATTCAGTGAAGATAATCAGTGAGTATATGTGCACAATATTACCTAAACCACATATTAATATGTTTTAGATTTTTTAAATGAGAACGAAATGAAGGTTGTGTTTTATATTTTGAAGAAAACGAAAAGGCAGTGGTGCTTGATATCATTTCGTTTTATTGTAATGCGTGTATGCGTTGCATGAACTACATTTTTGTGGCTATTAATATGTTTAAAAGAAAATGAAAAGATGCAGTGGTGTCCATATATTTCGTCGTCTTGTAAATGCATACAGTTAGGATAACCGGAGTAGCTGAGTGACTTTATCAAGTACGCTGTTCTATTTGCAGAATTACGGGACTCCCGAGTCGAACTTTGCGTACTTGGGATTGAGAAACGGTCCTGGAGTCGAGTGAGATACTGATTCCATTGGATTTACTTTCACTTTCGATTTTAATCCATTTCATGGCGCCAACAACAGCAGTGTTACTACGATCTAATAAACACACAGAACAACATCTTATAACAACCTGACACGATATTAATAAAGGCTGGTAACCGAACTTACCGTCAAATATGATCCTTTATGATGGTTTCAAACCTCCGGCGTCTTTTCGGTTCTAACGGAAAAGTTTGAACTCACGGAACATCTTCGCGGCTTCTTCTTCTTCTTTGGTGTTTTATTGGCGGTTGGCAAACCAGCTTATAGGTGCATTAGCGCCACCTGCTAGTGTACAGGGGTCGCTCAGCTGCAGAACAGGGGGATTATATTCTGTCATACTGAAACAATTCCTCATGAACTCTTGATTGCATTGAAACATTTCCTAATTACACTTTGAGTGAGATATATATTATCAAATCCCATCGGTCCTAATTCTTGAAGTCTTTCTCTTTCAAATACAACGCATTCTATAAGAATATGCTTTACTGTTTCTAGGTTTCCACATTTATCACAATTGTCAGTTTCACACTTTCCTATTTTATGCAAACTGTAATTTAATGCTGAATGTCTTGAAATAATAACATCTTTCTTTCTGTTTCCATATCTCATCCTCTCAGCTCCAGCACACTCCTGAAGATCTCCCTGTTTTGTGCTATCACATAACGTTTGCCATTTCTTTCTAACTAATATTGATTTTAGTCCCTTGATTTCAGTCTTGTTTATTGATGTATTTGAGCACACTTGTACTTGTGTTCTCAAATCTGTAGATCAATCAGCGGCACTGGGAGCAAGACCCTGAAGCAGAAAACTGTAAGAACAACTAGATTAAAATGCATTCTTGTCTTTGCCAGATTTTGTATGAGAATCCTTCTTTCAGCCTTGTATTTCTGGCAGTAACATGTTCTACAGTACTGACACCTTCCTGTAATATTATAAAGTGTACCGTTTGGTCTTGTGTGTCCTGGATATTATCATCTCATCTCATCTTTGAGCTCTGTAATACCATCCTTTCCTCTCGTCCTCACGATGTTAAATCATGCTCACTCCAGATAGCCACACTATTTTCTCAAAATCACGTCTAATAAATGTGTTGAAAGCAGAATTTATTAGCGGTAATATTCCGAGTACATCATCTTATGCAGATGCAAACACTTTCTACAGGTTCTGTCCAGAACAAGAGTAAATCAGATCAATATAATCGGCCTGGTTTCTCAAACATCCATCTCTACTTGCGTCAAAACATGCAATACTGCGCGTTACTGGCAATAAGAGCCAAACACAAGCAGGATCTCCAGCAACACGGAAAGCAGGGATAAACGGGACCAAACTGAATCTCTGAAGAGGAAAGCAGAAGCTACGATGATGATTTCAGGGAAGACCTTTAGAGCTGTTTAAACGCTGCTTGATCTGTGCAGATTTCTCTCCTGATTCAGACCAGAACACTGACTCACTGGAGGAAGAGTTATTATGGATTATATACTATTTGAGTTAAAAAGGTCTTAATGCTGGATTAGTTTCAGCTGTTGTCTTCTCCAGATGTTAACTGATGGACTGGAGTGCTGTGGATTACTTGTGGATTATTGTGATGTTTTTATCAGCTGTTTGGACTCTCATTCTGACGGCACCCATTCACTGCAGAGCATCCATTGCTGAGACACTGATGCAATGCTACATTTCTACAAACCTGATGAAGAAACAAACTCATCCTGATCTGGGACGATCTGAGGTTGAGCACATTTTCATCTTTATGTGAACTATTCCAGGTGTTTCGGTTTTAATTCCAGATATACATTGATCTAAAGCGAGTCGTTGACATTAATAACAGAAGCTCTGGTGATGATTTCAGGGTTGTTCTTTAGCGTGTTTGTTCTGGTGGCTCTGAAAAGCCGCTAAATAAGCGAATCTCTCTACGCAGATGGAGCAGCGGTAAGGTTTCTCTCCGGTGTGAGTCCTCTCGTGACACTTCAGATGGGATTTCTGCCGGAAGCGTTTGTCACAGTGTTTGCACTGATACGGTTTCTCATCAGAGTGGATTCTCTGGTGTGACTTTAGACTGCCTGACTCTGTGAAGGTTTTCCCACATTCACTGCACTGGTACGGTCTCTCATTGGTGTGAACACGCACATGTTTCTTCAGATGAGATCCGTGGTTGTAGGTCTTCTCGCAGTGAGGGCACTTGTACGGTCTTTCTCCCGTGTGGATTCGCTTATGAGCTTCCAGATTTGCTTTGGTGCCGAAATACTTTTCACATTCGCTGCACTGGAAAGACTTTTCGTCGTGTGTCTTTATATGAACTTTCATTTTTTGAGCAGTGGTGAAAAAATCCTTCCCGGTCTGTTCACAGCGAAACTCCTTCTTCACCCTGTGCTCTTTTGAATGAAGTCTCCTCTCTTCTGCGGTAGGAAAGCTGATGTCGCATCTCTTGCAGCTGAAGTCTTTCTGTTCTGTGTGTGTTCTCTCGTGCTTCATTAAGTTTCTCTGTGAACTCAACTCTGTGAAACTCATCAGCTGACCTTTTTCTTCGTCTCCATCAGAAGATGAACCTCCATTTTCATCTGAAAGAAACAAAATGGTAATAAAATGTTAAAATGTCGGAAAGAGTCAGTGTATTATTCACTTTACTGTTATAGCCTGACTACAGATCTGATATGATTCATTATTTCTGTAATATCCGTCTATATCAGATCACATGGTGTTTTCTCAGCTCCATTTCACCACATTATTTTACAGCACAACAGCACTATTACAACAGCAATACATTTCCTTCATGATTTAATATTTTTATAATGTAATACTAACAATAATTCTCAAACCAGATGAGACCATCAGAGACCAGCAGCCAATATGAACTTGAGTCTCTGCTGACATTCAAAAGAAAAACTACTAAAGATCATTAAGAGAAGAAACACACCTGCAGGAATTAACTCTTCATCATCATCATCCTCCTCTTCCTCATCACTGTGTTGTTGTTCTTTCTCTGCGGTGGTCTCTTCTCCTCGGCTCTCGATCAGGTTCCTGCAGTCCAGCAGTTTGACGGAGCACATCTTCAGCGGCGTCTGCAGCGTCTGCTGTTCTCCAGCGTTACAGTCAGAGGTTTGATCAGCGGATTCATGATCCTGAGCGTCAGTATAACAGAGTAAAGTGAGGCTGAGCTCTGAGTCCTGTGTGTCTCTGGATCTCTGATCTCTGACGCTCCAGACTGAATCCTGAGCTTCTGTCCCGTCAGTCACACGCACCGAAACCTGCTCCAGATCCTGAGGAACACATCACAGATAAACACTAATAAACAACCAGCTGCTGATATTAACCTCATGACTCAGACGTTTGGTTTGTAGCAGAAGTCTCATTGAGTGACTGAGCTGAAGGATGAAATGAAGAGCTGTTCAAACCTCTCCTCTTTCTCTCAGCTTTGCCTCCAGAGACGCCACCTCTTTCTTCAGCCGACAGATTTCTGAGATGAAATCCTCAATATCCAGCATGGACAGATCAGTTCCTACTGATTTACAGCAGAGCACATCCACCTGCGCTTTCATGATCAACATCTGAACACAAACACAGCAGGATTACTAAAAGAAGCATTTATAATGAACTGATCAAACTCAACATGACAGCAGAACTACACAGAACAGAGCTGTTAATAAAGAAAACTACTTCATTTCTGACATATATATATTATGAATATATTATATTATTCTTATGCATATATACATATATATATATATAAATAATTGGACAAAATGCTCAATAATAATCAGAAATGTGTCTCGAGCAGCAAATCAGCATATTAGAATGATTTCTGAAGATCATGTGACACTGAAGACTGGAGTAATGATGCTGAAAATACAGCTGCGCATCACAGAAATACATTACAGCTTAACACATATTCACATAGAAAACAGCTGTTTTACACTGTAGTACTAGTAATATTTCACTACTTTTACTGTATTTTTTATCAAATAAATGCAGCCTTGATCAGCAGAAGAGACTTTTTTCAGAAAAATGTATTGAGCTGCAGCTCTTTGTATTCAGTTATTGTGACAGGAATATCATCACATACATTAGAGATGTATAATATTCACAGATGAATATTTGTCACACCGGGGTATTTTAGTCACATACAAAAAAAACCCACCTTGGAACATTTTCAGTTATTGCCCAAGAAACAGAAACACCTATAGCGGGGCATGTTGTCACAGCCGTGACTGCTGTTTAATGACACAGAGCAGAGAAAAAGACTTTCTAGAATCTAGAGTATAAAAAAAGCCATCTTCCACAATTTATGCATTTAAAATGTGTCTCATTTAATTACTATTTACACAAAAACAATTCATTAAATGGCAACAGTGCAGAAAGTAACAAACACTGAAACATTGTTGATGGTTCTGAACTGTAGAAACTGTATAAGCAAAGAGAACGTGTGTGACTATAAAAGACAAAGAGAGATTCTGGTCAATCGCGTCTTGGGTTATTATTGAAGAACAAGTCCTGCTGTGTTTTATTTGCAGGTCTCTGCAGCGGTGTAATCGCAGGAGAGCCAGTCGAGACGGCAGTCCTTCTCTTGCACATTAACCGTTTGCTCCGAGTCTCGGCCTGCTGTCGCCGGATCCGCCGAGCGTTCGGCCGCGTCACCGCTCGAGTCTGAACCGCTGGGAGCGACCGGACCCGGCTGGTTTGGGTTGAGAGGGAAGATCCCGCAGGCTCTGAACGCTGCGCTGATGTTGTCCGGTGTGGCCGCCAGCGGCAGCGCGGAGGCGATGATTCCCGGCACGTGATGAATGGTGATGCTCCTCCCCGGACTGCCCAGCATCCAGCCGTCGACGGCCGTGTTGACGCTCTTCTTAAACGGGCCATAAAGTGTGCGCTCCAGCTGCTGGGAGCAGTGCGGCGGGAAACAGAGAGACACCACGCCGCTAGCTTTGGTGAAGTTGAGGCCCTCGATGGACAGGTGCGCGGCGTGGCTGTCCAGCAGCAGCAGGCAGGGTCTCTCCGCGGTGCAGTCGGTCTGTCGCGTGAAGTGCTGTAGGAAGTCGAGGAACTGCTCCTCCCTCATCCAGCCACTCAGATGGGCTCCGCCAGAGCTTCCCGCGGGCGCGCCGCTGAGGAAATGCTCCCTGAACTGCACCCGCGGGAACACAAAGTAGGGCGGCATCACGTGAGCGGCGGCGGAGACGGCGCAGGCGACGCTCACCAGGGGTCCGCGGTCCGCAGACGTTTGTCTCAGGCCTCTCCGGGCCAGCACTCGATCCGGCCGCTGGGCCGTAGTGATTCCCATCTCCTCCATGATCCACATGTGCTCGGGTCTGAAACTGTGTCGCTCCGTCAGCGCCGTCAGCTTACTGTAAAACACCTCGTCGTGACTCCTGCTCGAGACGCTCGCCGGACTCCTGATGGACAGCAGCGGGTGTCTCTTTAAGAAGCTGGCGAACCAGTCTGCGCTGGCCTGTTTGTTGTCCCTCCACGAGGGCGGCGTGTGCAGCTGGTGGCTCTGGGCTAGCTGGTAGGCCAGTTTGCGGATCGCTCGCGGCGGGAGCGCGTAATAAACGTCAGACGCCAGTAAAATGTAGGCGAGGAGTTCGGCCTCCAGCTCGGGGCTGAAGACCTGCCGCGCGCCGATGAAGCCCACGGTGCAGCTGGGGTGCTCCGCGCTGCCCTCCACCTCCTCACGCGGGATTTTGGTGCAGTAGCGGGCCAGCGTGCGGTAGTTGATGCCGAACTCTTCTGCCGCACCGCGGATGGTTTTCTTGAACACCAGCACCTGCCGGACGGCCTTCAGCATGGTGTCAGGAGCCGTACTCGCGCGGGTCGTCTTCCTTTTGTACGTCCTCACCATGATAGTGCTGAAAAACACACAAATGATTCATCATTCACATAAACGAATACATATATGGTACATTTTATTAAAATGTATCAGTGGCATTTGCCCTCCCACCCAGGGCTATAACTAAAACCTTAAAAATGCATTTTTGTTACTTGACATAAACGTTAACTGAATTAACATTTCTTTAAAAATTAAACGTCTTTAATTAAAATTTTAACTTTTTTTAGTTTAATTACTTGGCTAGTTTCCAATGCGACATTTCTAATTTTCTTTAAATAACTAAAACGGAAATAAAAATGAGTAAAAACTTTATATACGTTTAAAAAACACTATTAAAATTGACAAAAACACACAACATTAATAAAACTTTAAAATTACAATGAAAACATAAAAACTAAATTCTACTTATTCGGCTGAAAACAATACTTTACTGAAATAATGCCCAAAGGGTATTTTAAAGATGCAATAGGGATACTGCACAAGTGTAGTGCTACTGACCTCAAGCTCGTGATGAGTCTTGAATGGCAGTGATTGTGTTAAGAATCGGTCAATCATGTTAACTTAACCAAGCAGACAATACATGGGTTTTACATGTAAAATAGATATTTAAATTCAAAATCAAAACATTCTACAACAAAAGGAATTTACTGGCCACTTAAATACCTAAACTTGTTTTTAAATATTCCCTACAGAGTGACACAGTGGGACTTCTATCTGTCAGGGAGAGCACTCCAGTGCGCAGGCGCGGATTAAGCATCACCACACGACGTGATTGAGACACCAGAGCGAGTGCCCATTTGAAATGGCTTGGGGATCACTCCATCCCAGTAGGTGGCGGAAATGCACCTTAAGCTGGTTTGCCAACCGCCATTAAACACAAAAGAAGAAGAAGAAGAAGAGACACCAGAGCACTGTCAGAAGACAACATGCAGTAGTAGTGAAGTACAGAAGTCTGACCTCCGCGTGCTCCTCAGAGCTCCCACGTGACCCCGGTTTTCCCGCCACTTAACAGACACAATGAAAACCAGTTGCACCGAGTGCGACCTAACTAGTGTTAACTAGTCCACAGCAGCTAATTAAAACACCATATAGGAATATAATGCCTTAAGCGTGTTTAAATGGTTACGCCCGCAAACGCGAAGACGTCGGCTCATTTTACAAGCAAATATTAACGCAACGATTATGAGCTGAAATTATCACGTGACATTTGTGGATGAAAACATCCCTGTCTTAGGAACAAAGTTCAACCTTTGGGTTAAAATTCCATAGTCTAAATGTAGGCTAACTGTGTTCATTTGTTACCCAACAGATTATCAACAAATATTGTCGTAACAGAATTAATAGATGGCGAAATTCACACAAGTGTCCTCATGTAAGAGCCGAGTGTTTGAGCACAACATGCAGAAGCTCTGCTAGAGAAACCACGCGTTTGTTTATTAGTTTGGACTCAAATCCGTGTGACAACTAGCCCCGGTCTCTTATTTATAACGCATTTCGCGCTCAGTCGCCGGATTTAATAAACTGATATAAGAGAGAAACTAAATGTGAGACTTCTGCTCGTTTCTCCAGAAACAGTGAATGAACCCGTCCAGCTCAAAACAGCGAGATCCTGCGAGAAAAGCTTCGCTTACTGTCACTAAAGCACTACAGTCAGAGAGAAAACCATCGAGCATACAGAACAAAATAAAGAGATAAAGCAGAGAAAGGACGCACCAGCGGAGAGAGCGATGAAGCCGTGCCTCTTCCGCGCGGATCAGACGCTCGCAGCGCCCCCTGCTGCCCGGGAGGAACCACAGATACACATGATTATAAACACAGTCTGCACTAGTACACATCTTCAGTGCTTCTTCACATGAAGACACCAGACAAAGTCACTTTAATCTCACTATAAGCACTTAAATATGATGAATAATATATATATATATATATATTCCATGGAAAAACACCTTTTTTTCATTTGATCACTGCGTCACGTCATTAATCGCAAAAAAAGGGGCTGTGGAAGGTGACCATATTGTAGGCTACTACTTTTGTTATTGACCCAGAACCATTACCATTACATAAACTAATAGTCTACGTAAACTAGTAGAGCATAACTGAGATTGCTGGCCTCTGAACGATAATTAATACCAATCATAAACATCACACATGATGCAGATAACTCTGTGATCGACACGTTTCTCATGCAGTGGAGCAAAACTGCAGTGAAGTTATATTCTTTTTCACAGGTTTACCCTTGTCTGTTTGTCTGTTTGTCTGTCTGTCTGTCTGTCTGTCTGTTTGTTTGTTTGTTTGACCCAGGTTTTGCAATAAATGTCTTCTATTAAAACCAGTGTGAACCTTATGTGTTGGCCCAGCTAACAAACATATGCTTTGAGAACGTTTTGCTAACGTTCCCGTTAAGTTATGGAAATGTTATATTTGAATGATCTCTGAACATCTGTTTAAACAAGAAAAAGAGACACGTTTTTCTTTGGTTATGTGAAAGTTAAGGGAACATTCCATTTCGCAAACATCATGGGAATGTTACTTTTGAATGTTTTCTGAACATTCTGAAACAAGTAACATTAAAAAAAAAAAAAAAAAGTATCAAAAGTAAAACGTTCTATGGATGATGTATAAATCATGTTTTTGTGCTAAGGTTTTGAGAACATCACAGAAGAGATCATTCTGAACGCATGTTCTATTAAAGTAACTGGAAGAGCATTAGTTAAGCCAGGCATCTGAGGAGGTGCTTCGAGGTGCTTCTACACAGCGGTCATGTCTCATTCATCTCATGTGTGTAAAAGTCAAGCATGCAGCGTCTTATCAGAGATCTTTAGTGTCCCTCCCTCAGTTTATCAAGATAAATATTCCCTCCTTCCATTAATGGAATATCTCAACTAAACTAACATTATACTTTATGATGGCTTTCACTTTACACAACAAACATGTTATTTTAGCTGGCCCAAAACAGTCCTTTATGCTGCTTTTTCTTTTTTTTCTTTTTTTGTAGACTGGTATTTCTTCAGTTATTTTCATAAACACAAACACACTGGTTTGTACTGCAATACTATGCTGTCCAGAGAAAACAATTACTCACAGCGATCATGTGATTTGTCTTTCCTCTGAGAAGGGAAAACAACAAACAGAAACGGTCATATTCGAGGGAAAGAGATATATATAAATAAAATAAGAAAGAAATAAAATGCCTGGTTTAAAGCAGGAATTATGACTAGAACAGAGAATTAGCACAACATCCGGTTGCACAAACACAGCCTCTATGTTAAGACCATGACAGAACTACAGTCGTGGCCAGAAGTTTTGGCACTGACATAAATCTTCACTGTGATGTGCTCATTCACACGGTTTCTAGATTATTGTGTAGAGTGATCAGATGCATTTTTAATAATTGCTAAAATCTTCATTGGCCAAAAAATGAACTTTTCACAAAAAAACTAATTTCAGTGTTTTTTGATCCTGACACAAAATGAGCAGCTAACATGAATTGAGTAATCATATCAGCAGCACATGTGAAAGTGTGAATGAGTACTAGTCCGGTTAATCACTATCATACTAATCAGATTGTAAGAGCAGACTGATTGCTATAAAAGCGCTTCCAATCATTGTGTTCTTGTTAGCAATGGTTACCTCCAAAGAAACACGCGCAGTGAGGCCAAGACTTCTGGATAACGGCCTGGTGTCAAGAAGAGCAGCAAAGAAGCCACTTCTCTCCAAGAAAAACCTCAAGGACAGACTGGAATTCTGCAGGCAGTACAAGGATTGGACAGCAGAAGACTGGTGCACAGTTATGTTCTCTGATGAAGCTCCCTTCCGACTGTTTGGGACATCTGGAGAATCGATTGTTCGGAGAAGAAAAGGTGAACGCTACCATGAGTCCTGTGTTGTGCCAACAGTGAAGCATCCTGAGACCATCCTTGTGTGGGGTTGCTTTTCATCCAAGGGAGTGGGCTCTCTCATAATTCTGCCCAAAAACACTGCCAGGAATAAAGAATGGTATCAAAACTTCTTCCAACGATCCATGAGCAGTTTGGTGATGATCCGTGTATCTTCCAGCAGCACCGTGTCACAAAGCAAGAGTGATAAAGAAGTGGCTTGAAGATCATTACATTGAGATTTTGGATCCGTGGCCAGGCAACTCCCCGGATCTCAATCCCATAGAGAACCTGTGGTCAGTCCTCAGAAGGCGAGCGGACGAGCAGAAGCCCACAAACTGTGATCAACTCCGAGAACTAATAGAGCAAGAATGGATGGCCATCAGTCAGGATTTGTCTCAGAAGCTAATATCCAGCATGCCAGAGCAAACTGCAGAGGTTATGAAGAACAAGGGTCAGCACTGTAAATATTGACTCATATTATTTTTTTGCCAATAAAAGCCTTTAAAACTCATGATATTCTTATCATTGTTTTTCAGCATACCATAAAAACATGGAAAAATAATCTACAAATACTGAAGCAGCAAACTCTGCAAAACACAAAATTGATGTCACTGCCAACACGTTTGGCCACGACAGGTAACCAGCGGGAAATCAGTCTATACCGTATGGTTTTATGTAACTCCGTTTAAGAAGTCTCGAGCAGTCTTTAGATGACTATGCTGTAAGTCTAGTCTTTGGCTGATGATGTAAGCGGCTCTGGTGGTGCTGCAGTGTGTTAGAGGTGAGCTGTGTTTGTGTTCAGAGGTTCAGAGGTCTTCCACTGGTTAATATGTAATCTGAGAGCAGAATAAAGCTGCAGCGCTTCTAGTCTGAGCGTCCCGGAGCAGAAACCATGAGCTACGGTCTGTTCTTCTCCGCCGAAACATGGGCTCTGCTCATGCTGTTTGTGGCGCTTCTGTATGTGTAAGTGACCTGTGACTCTGTTAAACGTCAGTTAGTAAGAGTTTGAAGAATTACAGTCGTATCATTCTGGTGCTGTTTATGTCATAGCATCTGTCTGAGAACAGTCTGAGCTGTTATTCATATGCTTCGGATGTCATTTCCAGATATGGATCCTGGCCTCACAGTTTCTTCAAGAAGCTGGGCATCCCGGGGCCCAAACCACTGCCGTTCTTCGGAACGATGCTGGAATATAGAAAGGTGAGTTTGTAGTCTTAAAGCAAGTACAGCATGAATCTGACGTTGTGTTTAATTGACAGATTTGGATGTTGATGTTCTCCTGGCTTTCTGTCAGTCCATCTCGACTCGTAGCGCAGCTTTGAAGATCCACTCGCTTTAATAAATGAATCTAACCTGAGCCTGGGTGTCTTTACTTCAGCTTCTCTTCTTTGCATAGTCCCCTCGTGTTTCTCCAAACGTGAACACATCTGTCTCTGCTCTTTCAGGGGTTTCATCAATTTGATGTGGAGTGTTTCAAGAAGTACGGACGAGTCTGGGGGTGAGTGTGAGACTGACAGAGGAACTTCACAGATCAGTCTCAAAGAATCAGATCAGAACATCTGACACAAATGAAACCGAAATGAACAGTTTGAAGGTTTAACACTGTCTTTATCAGATCAGTGACAAGCTTTATAAGATCTGTAATGACGAATCAGGTCATTATGAGAGACTGAACGTGAATCTGGTCAAGATTATAATGAACAATGATTCTTCTGAATTTAGTGTCAATGTTGTTTGTGTTTCTCGCAGTATCTACGATGCGAGGCAGCCCGTTCTGTGCATCATGGACCAATCCATCTTCAAAACCATCCTGGTTAAAGAATGCTACTCTCTCTTCACCAACAGAAGGGTAAAATCATCATCTGAAGTTAAATCAGCCTCGTCAATACTGATTTGATCTACTGAGAACATAGCATGATGGACCGTGGTGATGGTCAAAGATGGGAGGTTATATTAAGTTATATTTGCTCACGAAGCAAGAAAATGCAAGCACATTTATTTCAATCACCATGTCCACTTTGGCGCTTATACGTCATCTTTCAACTCAAATACTGATAAATATGAATCATTTGAATGTTTTCAGGCTGCTGGAACAGTGTGTGTTTGTGTTGTGGCTTCATCTGGATTTGTCCTCTGAACCGGCAGAACTTCCGTCTGAACGGGCCGCTGTATGACGCCGTGTCCATCGTTGAAGACGACGACTGGAGGAGGATCCGCAGCATCCTCTCGCCCTCCTTCACCAGCGGGAGGTTAAAGGAGGTCTGTGAGTCTGGAGTCACTCACACATACATGTCCTCTTCTGTTTGATAATGCCACAGATAAACCGTCAGTCATCTGAGAGAGAAACCCAGACTGGAGCTGAGCTGAGCTAATGATTCACATTATACTTCATGCTTTATTCTATTATCTGCATCTGCATCCTTCTCATGCTTTAATAGTCCTCTAACAGTTAATATCTCTAGTGATTACATGTTACAGTACTGGCAAGATTTCAGCTCAAGATGTAAATGACTCGTTTGAACCACAGAGTCATTCATGCTGAGGAGGAAGTGTGTGTTACCTGTGTGTAATCATGATGATGATGATACACTGGCGTTCCTCGCTCTAGATGTTTGGCATCATGAAGACTCACTCTCACATTCTGGTTGATAATCTGGGGCAAACAGCGACGCGAGGAGAAGCCGTGGATGTTAAAGAGTGAGTCGCACACTCCAGAGTCTAACATAAGATCACACATGGCTTCTTATTACCTGAATAGATAAGAACAGAGCTGCAATAGTATCACTGTAATCACCAGAGCAAAGGTGTTCAGATACCTCAACAATAATGTTTTATAAGCTCCCAGACAGCGGCGGAGCCAGGATGTTTTCATAGGGGTGGCACAGAACTCTTCATTATGTCAATATAAAATGTGTTTGACTGAAAGTACTGCCTAAAACACAAATGAATACAATTAATCTGTACTTAATTGTAGTTGAGATAGTTGTGAATTAGATCAAGTGATACTGAGTGAATATGGCAATTACTGTATTATTCCCCACCTCCAGGTATTTTAATAAAGGGGCTCACTGTAGCTTTATTGCTCCGTCAGCTTGGTTCTGGTTCTCAACACCCCCAAAAGCTTGTTCTCCATCACTGCATACTCACGGATGAGACATGCAGATAACTACATAGTTCAAAGTTTAGTCAACCTTCACTGCATTTTATTTAATCAATGAACTCTGGAAAAGTAAACAGTGAATGTTTAACATTCTATTAGTTGCCAAAGTAAATTAATTGCAAGATCTATCATACCTAAATTGACCTCTGTACAAAGGAAAAGGAAAAACCCTGTTCTCTTTTGAATCCACACGTGCGATGTGAAAAAGAATGGAAAACGAGCTATTTTACTATGGTTTCATTTTCGACTTTACAAATTAACGAAAAATTAGCGCATATTTTGTAGTACAAGTGCACTGTTGTGAAAGTTTGTTTTTCTACGTTTTACTGACATATAGCCAGAGCCGATCCTCCCTATATTGTTGCGTAGGGCCCCCAAAACACCGGGGGCCCCCTTGCTCTCAAAAATTATTTAATTGTAGTTTCGTGTTTGATTTTGGCCAGCGGTTATGAACACATGAATGTTCCTGCCGTTCTTGCTCGATACTAGAAAACGAGTTATATTCACACTGAGCCACGGAAGAGACACTGTTTCCCAAGCGCTTTCCGTGTCCGCGATTCGAGACGGAGTGAAACATGGACAAATATAGGCTACTTTGAGCTTTGTATATGTCACAATGTCCGTCTTGGTGAGTTTTCACTAAACACAGTCAGTCATGTCTTTAGTGAAAATAAACCGTTTGAAAGGTAATCGAATGCTAGTCAGTATCTGTGCATCCTACTGTATAAACCTGCTGCTGTCTGTCATTAATGTTCATCACACAACACAAGAAAATTAGAGAATTATTCACCGCTCTTCACTGAATATCAACTTTGTTATGAATCAATTTATGTTTAATTTATATGGTGAAGTCTGTGCAGTGCTCTACATTACTTTAATAAATTTCTGTATAGTAGGCCATTATAGGCTCAATTGTTTGCATGTCCGCATGTGTTCAGGTTCTTCGGCGCGTACAGTATGGATGTGGTGACCAGCACGGCGTTCAGCGTCGACATCGACTCTCTCAACAACCCCAAAGACCCTTTTGTGACCAACATCAAGAAAATGCTGAAGTTTGACTTACTGAACCCTCTGTTCCTGATCACCGGTAAACAGCTCAACTAGTCCTGTCAGTTCAAGTGTAGGACACTTTGTGAACAGCCTGTTCTTTTTCGATTTCTGCACCAGCTTTATTTCCTTTCATCACTCCTGTCCTGGAGAAAATGGATTTCGCCTTTTTCCCAACATCTGTGACCGATTTCTTCTTTGCTGCCTTAAAGAAGATCAAGTCTGAAAGAGTGGCCAGCGACCACAAGAAGGTACGACAAACACTTCACACGAACAATGCCATGGTCATGGGTTCGATTCCCAGGGAATGCATCAACTGATCAAAATGCATACCTTTAATCCAATGTAAGTGGCTTTGAATAAAAGCATCTGCCAAATGCATGAGCGTGAATGTAATCGCATGCATCTTCCTGTAGAAGAGAGTGGACTTCCTGCAGCTGATGGTTGATTCTCAGACAGCAGGGAAGGAACACACAGAGAAAGGTGAAGCATCTCAGATAGCTAACCATAGAGTAAGAGCTTGCACTGTATTTGAAGGCTCGTTCCTCACACCGTGTCCCGTGCAGGTCTGAGCGACCACGAGATCCTCTCGCAGTCCATGATCTTCATCTTCGGCGGGTACGAGACCACCAGCAGCACTCTGTCCTTCTTCTTCTACAATCTGGCAACCAACCCAGAGGCCATGAAGAAACTGCAGGAGGAGATCGACCAGACCTTCCCTGATAAGGTAGAGCTTCAATGAATCTCTCTCACTGGGATCAGTCTGAAGAGTTTGAGGCTTTACCCGCTGACTCCACTGTGTTGAAGGCTCCGGTGGACTATGAAGTCGTCATGAACATGGAGTATCTGGACGCGGCGCTGAACGAGTCTCTCCGGCTGTTCCCCATTGTTGGTCGCCTCGAGCGGGTCTGTAAGAAAACGGTGGACATCAACGGCCTCCTCATCCCTAAAGACATGGTGGTGATGATCCCGACCTTCGCCCTCCACAGAGACCCGGATTACTGGAGCGACCCGGAGAGCTTCAAACCCGAGAGGTCAGGACGCCTTTCAATCATTAATTTAAGTCAAGTCAAGTCAAGTCAAGTTTTTACACTAAAAACCCAACATCTCATTGGTTCTAACTGTCTGTACAGATTCCTGTAACGAGCAGACTCTCTCTTGCCTCATTCCCAGGTTCACTAAAGGCAACAAGGAGTCGATCGACCCCTACATGTACATGCCCTTCGGTCTGGGGCCCAGGAACTGCATCGGGATGAGGTTTGCTCAGGTGAGCATGAAGCTGGCCATCGTGGAGATCCTGCAGAGGTTCGACGTCTCCGTGTGTGACCAGACTCAGGTGAGCAGACGGATGCTCCTCACCATCTCACAGGAGGACTGCGGTCCTTCACTCACGCTCACCTTCTCTTGCTCTTCACAGGTTCCTCTGGAGCTCGGCACCAGTGGTCTCCTGGTTCCCAAGGACCCCATCAAACTCCAGTTCAAGCCTCGGAAGGTTTTCCTCTCAGAAGATACGTGTAACAACAACACATCGTAAAGAAGCTCTGCTGCTCGCTTCTCTTTCAGTCCGAGGAGAAGGTTTAACTGGTCTTTTAAAATAAAAGAATAGACGTAGTCTCTAGTCTTCAGTGATTCTCTTTCGGACTCAGACTGAGAGTTCAGTAACTTTAATCGGACAGATTCTGCTGTCATCTGGGACTTTCTGAGACTGCCAACAATAATGCCATGAGATTCATATTTAGGGGGTTTATTTTGATTGAGAGAACAAAAAATGAGATCAACCTTTAAAGAAATTATATGGAAATATGAAATAAAATGTATTTTAAAAAGTCTGCAGAAATGTATGTGACATTCCCAGCCCGCTGCATACTTGCATCTGCACGAATACACATCTCCAGTACTACTTCAAATTAATACACCAGACAAAATAACTCAATCTCACTACAAGCACATAAATATGATGAATAACGCTGCGTCCTCTGACACACATTAACACTCAAACATATTTCCATTAACCTTTTCTAACACCAAGATGTTAAATCAGGATATACACGTGAATGTGACCCACAATTTCTCAATGGCCACCAATTCTTGCAAGGGTTTCATCATTTTAAATTCCCTTTTAGTTCTTTTTTCCCACAGTTTCAATGGAAAAGTATTCCAAAAACACTTTTTTTTTGGCGTTTTACTTGAGGGTACAATGAAGACGGCTCATAATCAGGCCTTATAGGGTTAGAACCTACAAGCTTTTTGTTAATGACGCTTTATCTTTAACCACGCTTTATTAGCCATACCTCAGGAACGACATGCTTGTTTGTGCATATGTGTTCATGACCCAGAGCCATCACATTACTAAACATATAGGCTAGTCCTCTTAAAACACATATTGGCCTGGTTTCACAGACAGGGCTTAGGTTAAACCAGGATTAGGCCATAGTTCAAGACATTTAAGTAAGTAGCTTTTATAAATTTGCCTTTGATAAAAACACTACTGATGTGCATCTTCAGACAAATCAATGGCACTGACAGATTTTAAGACCAGTTTCTTTCAGTTAAAACAGCCCAGACATGCGTTTTAGTCTGGGACTAGATCTTACTGATCCTAAACCTTTGAACAACAGTGTATATAATTCATAAAAATAATAAAGATACATATAAACATATACCTATATATTTAATTTCAGTGTGATTTTTTATTAATAAGGGTCAGTTTGACATGCAAATATCATAATATTTCATAATGATAATAATAGTAAATGCAACCAGCACTCCAGAACAGAATGCAGAGTGTTGTCAGTTTGTTGTGATTGGTCGAGAGTAAGAAGCGAGCTCTGAACTGAGAAACGCACGCAGGTTCAGGTCACAGATCTGCAGAGGTCGCTCGTTATGTGCTTACAAAAACACATCATCAAATATACACTTAAAAACAGGGTTATTTTAGTATTATTGAGATATTAGTTTTTGTTAATATTTTGAATGTTTTCATTTTTATATTTTAGATTTTTAAAATAAAGTTTTAGTCATTTTTATTAGTTTAGTTTTTTTAAATATGTATATAGTTTTATTAATTTTCTCTCAGTTTTAGTTATTTTAGTATTAAACTAAATTAAAATGAGATTAGAGATTAGCAACTAGCTGAAACATAATAATCATTTCTATTTTATTTTTCAGTTAAAGACTTTTATTTCCAGTAATAACTGTTTTTTAAGGTTTTAATTTTAGTTCATGATAATAAACCTGCATAAAAACAATTCAAATAAGTCAGACAACAGAAAAGTCATATAAAATTAAAAGCTGATTTTAAAAAAGTATGTTTTACCATAAGATTTGAGAACACAATGTCTGAGCTTGTTTAATATCAGCTGCAAGTGATTTCTGTAGATTAAGAGTAGAGGAACATTACTACACCACAATACTAAAACATACTAAAAGTAAAACAAAAAAGGTTTGGGCTCAAATATCATAATGAGTGTGTTTCAAAGGGTTTCTTTCTCTTTATTTATGAAACAGTTGTGGATAATACTGTGATATGACTGTGGGGTGATATTGTGAAGAACCTATCATCAAAGCTCACAAACAAATGACTGTTTATTCAAAAGCAGCACACTGTAAAATCTTCACTAAACTCAACCTCATATTTAAATAAAACAGACAGACTTTGTTCAGAACAATGCTTGAGTTCAGATGTTTGCAATCGTTGTTATAAAGTGTTGGTTCACTGGGTCATTCTCTCCACTCTGGCGA
>NW_015644615.1:116991-121118 GCF_001515625.1 Sinocyclocheilus rhinocerous | reverse complement strand
ATGTATTTTAAAAAGTCTGCAGAAATGTATGTGACATTCCCAGCCCGCTGCATACTTGCATCTGCACGAATACACATCTCCAGTACTACTTCAAATTAATACACCAGACAAAATAACTCAATCTCACTACAAGCACATAAATATGATGAATAACGCTGCGTCCTCTGACACACATTAACACTCAAACATATTTCCATTAACCTTTTCTAACACCAAGATGTTAAATCAGGATATACACGTGAATGTGACCCACAATTTCTCAATGGCCACCAATTCTTGCAAGGGTTTCATCATTTTAAATTCCCTTTTAGTTCTTTTTTCCCACAGTTTCAATGGAAAAGTATTCCAAAAACACTTTTTTTTTGGCGTTTTACTTGAGGGTACAATGAAGACGGCTCATAATCAGGCCTTATAGGGTTAGAACCTACAAGCTTTTTGTTAATGACGCTTTATCTTTAACCACGCTTTATTAGCCATACCTCAGGAACGACATGCTTGTTTGTGCATATGTGTTCATGACCCAGAGCCATCACATTACTAAACATATAGGCTAGTCCTCTTAAAACACATATTGGCCTGGTTTCACAGACAGGGCTTAGGTTAAACCAGGATTAGGCCATAGTTCAATTGGGACATTTAAGTAGCTTTTATAAATTTGCCTTTGATAAAAACACTACTGATGTGCATCTTCAGACAAATCAATGGCACTGACAGATTTTAAGACCAGTTTCTTTCAGTTAAAACAGCCCAGACATGCGTTTTAGTCTGGGACTAGATCTTACTGATCCTAAACCTTTGAACAACAGTGTATATAATTCATAAAAATAATAAAGATACATATAAACATATACCTATATATTTAATTTCAGTGTGATTTTTTATTAATAAGGGTCAGTTTGACATGCAAATATCATAATATTTCATAATGATAATAATAGTAAATGCAACCAGCACTCCAGAACAGAATGCAGAGTGTTGTCAGTTTGTTGTGATTGGTCGAGAGTAAGAAGCGAGCTCTGAACTGAGAAACGCACGCAGGTTCAGGTCACAGATCTGCAGAGGTCGCTCGTTATGTGCTTACAAAAACACATCATCAAATATACACTTAAAAACAGGGTTATTTTAGTATTATTGAGATATTAGTTTTTGTTAATATTTTGAATGTTTTCATTTTTATATTTTAGATTTTTAAAATAAAGTTTTAGTCATTTTTATTAGTTTAGTTTTTTTAAATATGTATATAGTTTTATTAATTTTCTCTCAGTTTTAGTTATTTTAGTATTAAACTAAATTAAAATGAGATTAGAGATTAGCAACTAGCTGAAACATAATAATCATTTCTATTTTATTTTTCAGTTAAAGACTTTTATTTCCAGTAATAACTGTTTTTTAAGGTTTTAATTTTAGTTCATGATAATAAACCTGCATAAAAACAATTCAAATAAGTCAGACAACAGAAAAGTCATATAAAATTAAAAGCTGATTTTAAAAAAGTATGTTTTACCATAAGATTTGAGAACACAATGTCTGAGCTTGTTTAATATCAGCTGCAAGTGATTTCTGTAGATTAAGAGTAGAGGAACATTACTACACCACAATACTAAAACATACTAAAAGTAAAACAAAAAAGGTTTGGGCTCAAATATCATAATGAGTGTGTTTCAAAGGGTTTCTTTCTCTTTATTTATGAAACAGTTGTGGATAATACTGTGATATGACTGTGGGGTGATATTGTGAAGAACCTATCATCAAAGCTCACAAACAAATGACTGTTTATTCAAAAGCAGCACACTGTAAAATCTTCACTAAACTCAACCTCATATTTAAATAAAACAGACAGACTTTGTTCAGAACAATGCTTGAGTTCAGATGTTTGCAATCGTTGTTATAAAGTGTTGGTTCACTGGGTCATTCTCTCCACTCTGGCGATGATTTTCCGGTCAAACGTGGGCAGGACGACCTCGTCCTCTCGTATCTCCTCGTAAACCGCTCCGCAGGCGAACTCAGCGCTCGCTCTCTTGAAGAAGAACCTGCTGGAGCGAGAGACAGATGAGAGAGACCCGCTCATCCAGAGGAAAGCATCGACTCCTGCGCTGATGAGAGCGAGCGTCTCACCTGAACGGCCCCCTGCGCGTCAGCAGAGACCTGAAGAGACCGAGAGTCACCGCGGAGACACCCTGAACACACGACCGGTATGGGATCACGTCTCCATCATAACAGTACACCACCGTCACACACCTGCAGAGACAGAGAAACCCTGCCAGATCAGGATGAGTTTGTTTCTTCATCAGGTTTGTAGAAATGCAGCATTGCATCAGTGTCTCAGCAATGGATGCTCTGCAGTGAATGGGTGCCGTCAGAATGAGAGTCCAAACAGCTGATAAAAACATCACAATAATCCACAAGTAATCCACAGCACTCCAGTCCAGCAGTTAACATTTCTACAGATCTGACGAAGAAACAAACTCATCCTGATCTGGGATGAACTGAGGGTGAGCACATTTTTAGCTTGTTTTCCACATGTTTTGGCTGAAGTATGCAGTGAATGTGAATCAGCAGATGAATGATGTGGTGAACACTGACTGGTGTGTGTGTGCAGGACTCGTCACGATGCTCTTCACGGTAACGTCACGTGTGTCTGGCCGTGTGCTGATTTCACGCTGCGTATCACAGTCACTGTCCAGCATCTTAAGCGAATGGCACGATGCAAATGCAGTAGTGGCACTAGTGTCTGTTTCTTCTTCCTGTCAGAACAGGAAATGATGCGATTACTCACACAGGTTGTGCTCGGCACTACTTCAGTATGTGTACACTGCGTTTGTCACAATGTGCATCACATAAATACAGCATCACACAATGCATTGTGTTTAAATCCTTCTAGTGTCCAGTGTGATGAAGTAACAGGAAGTGATGTCGAGATGAGGGCGTGGCAGTCAAAAGTGTGTGCAGATGAGCTTGCTTTTTTAACAGCACTAAATGACTGGAGTCCTAAATGATTACTGAAGTCCTGCATACGTCACCAGAGAGAAGACTGACGGTTCACTGGAAGATCCAGTTATGATATTCTGATTAAACATTTCCAGGTAAACATTTTTGGTGCAAAAAAACTTTGATAGCTTTATAATATAAACTCCATAAACAAAATACAAAGATCTGAAAATGCATCTGATGAGCCCTTTAAATCTGTGGCGGTAACTCACTGTGTGTCTCAGCGCTGGAGGGCTTCGAGTTTGTGTTTGTGTCTGCAGCTCCTGCAATCGTCTCATCAGTTCAGCTGCAAAGGTGTGTGGCGTCATCTTCCCCTATTACAAACACACACCTCTTTACTGAGATGAACGAGCTCATATCAAACAAGTCTGATCATACAGAAGGCTTATAGTGAACACAAAGATGTTCTTAAAATTAAATACATGGTTTATTCATTTAATCATTTATTTTCACACATTCATTTCACTCACCGGTGTGTGTGGCAGGTGTGTGTGTCTCGTGTCTCTCTCTCGTGTTCGGTGGTGTCGATGACACGTGTGATGCCGCTGCCTGTCGAGGGAAACACATCAGTGGACATGACGACAACGTGGAGGTCATCTCTCAGCATCTAACTGCGTCTCACTGCGTCTCACCTGCATCTCACTGCATCTCATTACATCTCACTGCATCTCACAGCATCTCACCTGCATCTCACAGCATCTCACCTGCATCTCACAGCATCTCACTGCATCTCACCTGCATCTCACTGCATCTCACTGCATCTCACTGCATCTCACTGCATCTCACTGCATCTCACTGCATCTCACTGCATCTCACTGCATCTCACTGCATCTCACTGCATCTCACTGCATCTCACTGCATCTCACTGCATCTCACTGCATCTCACTGCATCTCACTGCATCTCACTGCATCTCACTGCATCTCACTGCATCTCACTGCATCTCACTGCATCTCACTGCATCTCACTGCATCTCACTGCATCTCACTGCATCTCACTGCATCTCACTGCATCTCACTGCATCTCATTGCATCTCACAGCATCTCACTGCATCTCACCTGCATCTCACTGCATCTCACTCCATCTCACTCCATCTCACCTGCATCTCACTGCATCTCACAGCATCTCACCTGCATCTCAC
>NW_015644615.1:86523-106483 GCF_001515625.1 Sinocyclocheilus rhinocerous | reverse complement strand
GCATCTCACTGCATCTCATTGCATCTCACAGCATCTCACTGCATCTCACTGCATCTCACTGCATCTCATTGCATCTCACAGCATCTCACTGCATCTCACAGTATCTCACCTGCATCTCACAGCATCTCACCTGCATCTCACAGCATCTCAAAGCATCTCATCTGCATCTCACAGCATCTCACCGCATCTCATAGCATTTCACCTGTACTCACTGCATTTCACCTGCATCTCACCTCTGTCTCACCTGCGTCTCACTGCATCTCACACACATCTCAACTCCATCTCACCTGTGTCTCAGCTGCGTCTCACTGTATCTCACCTGCACTCCTTATTGCCTGGACGCTTCTGATTGGCTGTGTTGTGAGGAGGGAGGGCCTCTTTCTCAGACTCCTCCCCCTGAGAGGGTGTGGTCTGGTATCCTGATAACCGTGTTTCTGGTGACGGGTCAGCAGTTTGAGTGTGTTTCAGATACACTTCTGACCGGAGGAACAGCGGGAACAGACTGTCCTGTAACACCGCCTGCACCTGCGCACGCGCCTGCACAAACAGGGCGGAGTCTAGCCGCAGCTGCTGAATGCCATCCCGTATGCCGCACCTGGTCTCGGCTGTGATCCGGCGGGACACGACTCCGTCACACAGATAGCAGCGGTACATGGCTTTGGCCAGTTTGAGCCGCCGCTCTGTCGCATCCTCGGGAACCTTCTGAAATCCACTGCAGGCGAACCAGAACTCCAGCAGTGCTGCGCAGCCCAGCGTCCGCAGGAAGCGCAGGAACAGAGCCGTGCCGTCATGGTCCTCCAGCAGCGTGAGCAGCGTCTCGGCCCAGGGCTCGTACAGCCCGTCCGGTGACACGCTGCCCTCAGGCTCGAACCCCAGATCTGCATCAGAGCGGCGCACTGCGGCCACCGGAGCCTCCAACCAATGAGATGCAGTCTTACTGCTGTAGACCCCGCCCTCACTGCCCTCCTCACCCGGCACTGGAGGACGAGGCGCGTCCTCGCTGAAGACCCCGCCCACGTCACCACGGCAACTCATGATGTCATCTGAGGCTCCTGAAGGCTGAATCATATGAAAATATTAATATGTAAAAATGTATACAAATATTGTAAAGTAATCATTATTGCTTGTTCTGAAATGTGCACAGTTCACAGTTTTTTTATGGCTTTAATCCATTTTTGTTTAATTTCATTGTACTTTTTTATAGTTTCTTGTCCAGTTTTTTGTTTTATTAGATTAGTTTTTATTATTTGTTTGTTTTATTTGTTTACTGTTTAAGTCCATTTGCACTTGCATTATTGTTCTTTGTTTTATTGTTTAGTCAGTTTATTTGTAAAGTGTTTTTCACAATGCATATGGTTTTATTTGATTTGCACTGTGTTTTGGTATTACAGATTTAAATTCAATACATAAAAATAGACAACAACCTTTTTTAATTTCGAAAGATGTCAAATGTGTCATTATTCCTGTCAGAAACAAATTTTTGTAAATTGTTTTTAATAATAAAAAACGCAACAGTTTAAATTGAATTTGTTCTGTTGAATTTATATGATAATGTCTGCAATCAATAGTCACGAATTAAAAACGCAGAGCTCCGATTACAAGCTATGTAACACTGAATCATTTGCATGCAACATCTGATGGTTTCTCGTCTCATTTCGTCAGTCAGAATCACTGCAGTATGATGCATTTGATCAACTTTATTCAACGAAAGACAGAAAATCAAATGACGCTTCCTCTCGACTTATAATGAAAATATCCGTGTAGGTTAAAACATGAAGTAAATATTACTATTATGTTTATTAAGTTCAAAGTAATAAGATGATGATTTTACCTGACGGGAGTTTTGAGTCGCGCGCAGCTGCTGAGAGTCTCGAGCTGTCAGTGAGAACACGAGCGCCGTCACTCATCCTCATCCTCATCCTCATCCTCATCATCATCACTGCCTCTCAGTCACACATCCACTCCTGCTCATCGTTTTTAAATATTATATGCTGCTCTTTATTTTCTTACTTCTTTTTGTCAAATTTGTTGGTTGCAAAGTTCATGAACTTTTGATTGGATTTTATATTGTACTTCTGCTGTTATTTTGTTTTATTTGTTCATATCAATTTTAATTTTCACTGTCGCTACTTTTTATTTACTTATTAATTAAATTATTATTAATTCTTTTTTTTTTTTTTTACTTAACGCATTTCATACTATTTTCAAGTGAATGAGAAATCAAATCACACGTGATATAGGCAGTAACCTAATTGTTGAAGACATAGATGGATGTAGTTTGATGTACTCAAGTGCTGTAATGTGTGTTCTGTTCCAGTAACTCCATCAACATGCAGAATGAAGTTTGTGCTGCTTTCTCTCTTCAGCATCCACAGATGATCTTCTAGAAATCTGTCCATCTCAAGGAGGAGGAGGGATGTTAAAGGTCACACCACACGCCATCTGACACACGGTAGGAGTCCGACCTCAGCTGATACACACACACACACACACACACTCTCTCTCTCTCTCTCTCTCACACACACACACTCTCTCACACACTCACACACACAAACATACACATACACACTAAGGTATCTAATTAGACTCCTATTGTTTTTATATACAACTAGTTACAAATACGCACCCTAACAGTAAACGTTTTTGCATTTTAAAATAATGAACAAAAAAACTTTTCTATGAGTGAGGACATCCCCAAAGTGAGGTCTTGTCCGGTTTATCAGTCTTCTAGGTACAAATATGTCTCCAAAATATGATTATGAAAAATGTCAATATAACACTTGATGGAAAAACCATGTGTAAGTAAACACAGGTGACACTGCAGAAGTGTGAAACGCCTCTAAACGCTCCTGCAGTCCTCAGTGTGTGACTGCTCTCTCCCGCTGTGACCTGCGTCTCCTGCGATGATCAGGAAAGGTCACGGTGAAGGCTAATCCTCGTCTCCAGGGAGCGACACGGCTAATCACTACTGTTTCACAACGCCGTGACCTTTAACACCACACTGACCCCGAGACGCCTGCAGAGACTCCGGCTTCAGCACTCACCGGAAAACAACGCATTCACAACCATCATTCTGACTCGAATTCAGCCTCATTCAACACTAAACATCCTTTCTGATGTCCTGACTCACTCTAAAAACACGGAGGCCTTCACACACACCAGCATGAGAAACAACCAACAATCAGGAGCGTTTCGCAAGATTTGTCCGTAATAGTAAAGGGGAACCGCATTTTCTCTCAGAGTCTATTATATAATGAAATGTTTTTGTGATTTGGATCCTTCTCTTCATATTCCACAGACAGAAGAATTAAGAGTCGCTCTCATCTGAAATGTCTCAACATTTAAAAACAGACATTACTACTGATAAACGCATGTGATTTCAGTTGTTTTATTTGATTTCCACACCTCTGTCTTATTTTCAGAGGAAAATGTCTCCAAAATGACAAGAGTCCCGTACAACGAACAGAAACTGTTAATGTCACCCAACAAACAGAAGTAAAAACAGAAGACAGTCAAATTCACTGCTTAAAAAACAAAACACACAAACTGTGTAAAAATGATTTTAAAAACAGCCACAGTCACGTGACAAACATTCACTCAAGCTCCGCCTCCTTCGTCCCATTGCCGGCGGAGGTATCATGGCTCTCTGCACTCCCATCCGCTTTCTCTCCATCCCCGTGTTCCTGCGTCTGATTGGCTGCTTCCTGCGGGCCTGTGCTCTGATTGGCTGGCTCCTTGGCCACTTCCTGCAGGTTGTACTTGCGGTAGAGCGTGTAGTCCTTGAGGACGCTGACGCAGCAGACTGTCTTGATGATCTCGATGATGATGGAGAGCTCAGGGTTGGTCAGATCCACCTTATTCAGCGGATTCAGCTTCCCCACCAGACCTGAAACCCAGCAGAGGAACAGACAGAGATGAATGGCGTGTTTGAGGCAGCGTGTGATGTGTGTGTGAGTGCTGCTGTACCAGCCACGGCTTTGATGACCTCCTCTCTCTTGCTGTGGCTGCTGTTTCGGGCTTTGAAGCAGATCTGGTAGGTGGCACGCAGCGGCGCTCTGAACCAGCGCTCCAGAAACACACTCAGAAACTTCTCCATGTCCTCGGGAAACGCTTTACACGTGCCGCTGACCGGCAGCATGCGCAGGATCACACGGGACTTCCTCTTCTTCGTCTGATAGAGGTCTGACAGAATGTGATGGACCAGCTGCTCTGGGTCTGAGAGAGAGAGAGAGAGAGTTGTGATCTGAATCTGAGGTTCAGATGGAGCTCACCTCACGTGATGATCTGATCAGACTCTCACCGACTCCATGAGTGCGAATGAACACCACGTTATGAGCTCCGCTGTCCACCGCACTGAACCTCTGCTGATGCGTCTTCATAGACGACTGTATCTGAGACACTTCCTTCTTCAGAGCAGCTTCGGCGTCTTCATCATCCTCCTCATCCTCACTGAGACTGTCCTGTGTGTCGGCGGGATGTAACACACAGTACAGTAACACATCTCCATAATACACTAGTGTAACACATCTCTATAGTGCACTACACTAGTGTAACACATCTCTATAGTGCACTACACTAGTGTAACACATCTCTATAGTGCACTACACTAGTAAGTGATAGTTCAGTGATAGTATAGTGATAGTACAGAGACAGCAGAGACAGTGTTCAGCATCACCTGCTCGGGGCCGTAGAGCGCGTCCGCGTACTCGCTGAGCAGACTGAAGGCTTCGCTCGTGCACTTGCGCTCGTTCATGTTGCAGGTGACGAGCACCCCCTGCGCGCCCACCTGCAGCTCGCGCGCGCCCCTCTGTTTCTTGTGCGCGTGTCCTCCGAAGCGCTTCCTGCTCCTCTTGAGCGTCTCGGACATGACTGCACTTTATCACACTCTCTCTGCTGCTGCTGCTGAATGAAGAGATGCAGAAACTCCGCGATATCAACGCGCTGCTGGCACGCGTGTGTTTGTGTCTGTCGCGCTTCAAGCTCTCCGCAGCGCGCGTCATACAGGGCCTCGAGTGGGACATGTGATTACGAAACGCGTTTGACGGTGCTGCAAAAAAGAAGTTACAAAACCATAAATATCACATGTTTTCTTTTTAAAAGTTATGAAAATATAGAGAATGAAATGTGTATTTATATAAAAACACTTAAAGCCTTTGTGCATAATGTATTATAAAAGTACTCATAATTGTTTGTTGTAATAAATTGTATCATTTCATAAATTATGTGAAGTTAAAATGCATTATAAAATTTATTTGCAGATTCCTTATTACATATGAAACTGGTTATCATGTGTTTTGATGCAAAGTTGTAACACTGAATAGTTAAGTATTGTAACTGTGGATACAATTAAATAATACAATGCATTATAAGGTCCATTACAAAGTACAGTGCACAGCATAAATGACACCCCCTCTAAAACTTAACACATTCAGCAATTACTCTTTACTTAGAAGACATGTTAGGGTTCTTTGGAGATGTAATGTTCCAAAAAGCCTGCTTGATCAATTACCAAAGAAGAATGCCAAAATTATTCAGCAAAATAAGATTTTCTTATCAAAGTAATACAATTTTGTGTTGCAAAAATGAGTACACCCTCCTGAAGCATTTTGTTGTTTTTATTAAGTATATGTTTAATATGTTTCAATTTTGCCATCTTTCCATGAACTATATTAGTGATCATTAAGAAAATACATCTTTTATATTTATTCAGAGGGGGTGTACTCATTTATGCTGTGCACTGTATAATATGTTATAATGCATTATATATACAGGCTTCAAGTGAAGTGTTAAAAACCCATTCTATAATTCTGTAATCTATTGTGAGGAACATGTTACTCATGTAAAACATACTAGAACGAGCATAGAAGTCTCCACAACGTGTAAATGCTTTCATGTCCCTGACAGAACTAATTAAATTTTTTTTTTTTTTTTGTATGTTTGATCTGCTCTCCCGGTTGCCTAAGACAAATTTCTCCTAAGGGAGACAATAAAAGAGAAACTTAAACTTAAACTTAAATGTGTCTTCAAAAGTGATTTATTATAAATATTATTTTACAGGTTTGTTAAAATCACAAAGACACAATTCATGAGATCATAATCATGATGCTATAATGCAGAATAAAGAGACGTATCTGATAACTAAACACATATCATCTGAAGTCTGAATATGGACATGCATGCTTGCTGTCATGTCTTTAATGAGCAGTGTGCTCTTCTGAGATCATATCAGGTGTTGATTCTCTCACAAAAACAGAAGAATGGATGTAGAAATGTTAAGCTTAAGCTTGCAGATGTCCCTGACACAATTTCTAAAAATACTTTTAAAAAGTGTTTTCTTTATAATAAATGAATTCTTCAACAGGTTTGTTCAAATCTAAAGACACGATGCAGCCCGTGTTCACCGGAGGGGTCTAGAGCTGCAGGTCTGTGGTGTTCTGATGCGGTTCTGTTTGCTGGACTGCAGTAATCCAGACTCCCACTTGAAGAAGCCGCAGCTCTGTCGTCTGACGGGGCAGCTGTAGAACCCACGGCCGTGGTTCGGCCCGCCGTTCCCCACCGTCAGACGCCTGGCCCTCCGGCCGCAGCCGCACAGAGGAGACGTGATCTTAGACGCGAGGCTCACAGTGCGGGGCGGGTCTGTATAAACACTGAACGACGCGCCGCTGCGTCCTAAGAAGCGCGAGAGCGGCCTGTACGGGTCTGTGCGCCGGAGCGGTGTGCAGGCAGAGCTGGACGCTGGTCTGGCAGGTTTGTAGTGGTCTGACCAGGTTTTGTTGGGTCCTGCGGGATCAGGCTCCTCAGGCTCCGCCCCCACGAGCACATCATCACAGGAGCCAGGCTCCTCCCCCTCGGTCAGCAGGACTCCGTCTCGCCAGCAGGCGTCTGGAGTCTCGGGGTCGTAGGTCATGTCCGAGAGCCCGGCCAGTGTGCTGAGATTCCCGAGCGGTCTGGACGCGCCGGCACACAGCGGAGTGTTTGTGCTACAGAGGACGGTGCGCGGCGACACGAGCGATCGACACACACTCGTCTGCTGCTCGTTACGCTCGGGTCGCTCACTCAGCGCTGAGGGACGCTCACCAGAGACGCTTCCACGCGGAGGTCTGGACTTCACCAGCGCCTGAGAGACAGAGACACATGCTGGTTTAGCACAGCTCAGCGCCAGCTCCTGATTGGCTGTGGCGTCAGGCAGGGGGTGGAGTCACCTGTGACAGAACTCACCCTCCTCAGAGACTTGGTCACAGTCAGCAGACAGCCGTCAGACACCATCCTCCACGCCAGCAGAGCCGTGTTCCTCGCGTCCACCAGACCTGAGCAAATCACCACAGGAGGAAACATGCTTCAATACATCATGATTACAGCTTATAACAGACACAATTATGTGATTCTAAATAAAGCAATAAGCCGTGGTTTACAGTGAATTTATAACAGCTAAGGGACGTTGTTAGGTACGACGCAAAGCGGAGTTATAAAACCCTCTTAATGAGTGTGTGTGTGTAGTGTACCTGAGTGCTCTCTTCCTGTGAACTGGATGCCGAGGTCCAGCAGAGCTCCTCTCAGACCTTTGGGCTTCCGGTTATAGAAGAGCTGACAAACAACCAATAGAGTCAAACACTAAATGCCTGAAACCATGAACCGAACCGGGATGATTTCTCCCATTCATCAGGGTCTGTGTGTGTGTGTTTGTACCCTGTAAGTGACTCGCAGGTCGATCCAGCTCTTCAGAGCTTCAGGAACACTCAGCTGCTTCCATTTGCACTCGTACAGCAGACAGACTCCCAGATCCCAGTCTGCATCAACACACACACACACACACACACATTACAAATGAACATAAAGAAGATAAAGCGCAGGCAGAGAGGCAAGCATTCTCTCACCTGACCATGTGACAAACGCACAGGGGTGTCCGGAGGGGGCGGGGCCTGTGCTGTCCGTCTCAAAGACCACGCCCCTCTCCTGCTGGAGACTGTTCAGCCAGCGAGTGAATCTGGACAGACAGATGTGGAGGGGAGGGGCGGAGTCCACCTGATCCTGTCGGCCAATCATACGCAGGGTGACAGATACATGACTGAACTAAACATCAATAATCACCAGAGGTGTCTATAAGAGCTCAGGATAACCTGTGTGATGCCGGTGAGCTCCGTGCAGAAGGCTGACAGTACAGGGTGTTCCTGTGGCTGGACGTACGAGTGGAACTCTGACTCCACTTCTCCGTTCGACACGTTCAGCAGGACGGCCGGAAACTCAACTGATGAGGGAGCAAAACACATGTGAAGCCAAGCGATGAGACATGAAACACAAACTCGAGAGGCGTCAGGACTCTTACTGATCTCCTGGCCGCAGCTGCTCTTCTCTCTCCAGCAGGTGGACTCAAAGTCAATGATGATCAGGAAAGAGAAGCGCTGCTCTGAGAAACACCAACACCAGCAGCAGAGTCAGTGACGATCCACACATGAACACACTGACCAGAGACTCTTACTGCAGACCGAGACACTCACACACACACTCTCACAAACACACACACAGACCAGAGACTCTTACTGCAGACCGACAGACACACACACACACATACACAGCAGAGACTCTTACTGCAGACCGACACACACACACACCAGAGACTCTTCCTGCAGACCGAGACACTCACACACACACACACTCACTTAATCTTACTGCAGCCCGACAGACACACACACACACATACACAGCAGAGACTCTTACTGCAGACCGACACACACACACACCAGAGACTCTTCCTGCAGACCGAGACACTCACACACACACACACTCACTTAATCTTACTGCAGCCCGACAGACACACACACACACATACACAGCAGAGACTCTTACTGCAGACCGACACACACACACACCAGAGACTCTTCCTGCAGACCGAGACACTCACACACACACACACTCACTTAATCTTACTGCAGCCCGACAGACACACACACACACATACACAGCAGAGACTCTTACTGCAGACCGACACACACACACACCAGAGACTCTTCCTGCAGACCGAGACACTCACACACACACACACTCACTTAATCTTACTGCAGCCCGACAGACACACACACACACATACACAGCAGAGACTCTTACTGCAGACCGACACACACACACACCAGAGACTCTTCCTGCAGACCGAGACACTCACACACACACACACTCACTTAATCTTACTGCAGCCCGACAGACACACACACACACATACACAGCAGAGACTCTTACTGCAGACCGACACACACACACACCAGAGACTCTTCCTGCAGACCGAGACACTCACACACACACACACTCACTTAATCTTACTGCAGCCCGACAGACACACACACACACATACACAGCAGAGACTCTTACTGCAGACCGACACACACACACACCAGAGACTCTTCCTGCAGACCGAGACACTCACACACACACACACTCACTTAATCTTACTGCAGCCCGACAGACACACACACACACATACACAGCAGAGACTCTTACTGCAGACCGACACACACACACACCAGAGACTCTTCCTGCAGACCGAGACACTCACACACACACACACTCACTTAATCTTACTGCAGCCCGACAGACACACACACACACATACACAGCAGAGACTCTTACTGCAGACCGACACACACACACACACACACACACCAGAGACTCTTACTGCAGACAGACGGACGCTGATGAGCTCCAGATGAATGACTGCGCTTCCTGATCAGACCCAGCTCTCTGACACACAGCACACATCTCATCACATATGAGATACATGACATATTAGCATTATATATGAGACAGAGAAGTGTAAATATACTGCAATTAACAAATATTTAAATACAATATCAGGGCATAGTGTTGTCGATATACATTTTATATTTAGTCTCAGTAAATCGTGAAATATTAGCATTATATATGAGACAGAGAAGTGTAAATATACTGCAATTAACAAATATTTAAATACAATATCAGGGCATAGTGTTGATATACATTTTATATTTAGTAGTAAATCGTGTTTTATTTAATTAAATAACGTTTATCTAACACTAATCTGTTTGATCTGAGTGTCTAGTGTTTGTGTCAGATGAGATGTTGTTGTTGTTTCTTACTTCGCCAGACTCTTTGTTGACATGCTGCTGCTGCTTCACACTCGAGTTGCACACACAAACATCTGCTGAAGGACTCGCCAAACATCCAAATGATGATTACATTTATAAACACAGCATGAAACACTCTCGCAGCTTTAAACTCCCCGCGCAGCGAGACCGTTTCCGTTGTTAAGCTACGCTTCCGGTCGCGCGCCTGCGCTGTGTGACGTGTCTCTCAGCGCAGCCTGTGATTGGTCGAGCGGCAGTAATCGCACGCAGAGTTGCAGATCGGATTAGTGGATACTAATCGATCTCAGAGCTGTAGATCAGCGAGCACACGTGACGCTTTCGCTCGTGTTTTTACGCGATTATTTCGCTGTATTTACACTAGACTGACGTCATGACGGCCGAGATGAAATGCGCTGCGCTTTAGTTATTCATGGATATGATTATATGTAAATCAGACTGAGTTTTCAAGCAGGATGAACTGAAGAACAGCACATCAGTGAATGAATAGCTGAGATGAAGAGTGAAACGCCATCAGCTGAGGGACAGATGGACTCATCTTCATCCTCCGGT
Source organism: Sinocyclocheilus rhinocerous (assembly GCF_001515625.1). Classification (NCBI taxonomy): domain Eukaryota; kingdom Metazoa; phylum Chordata; class Actinopteri; order Cypriniformes; family Cyprinidae; genus Sinocyclocheilus; species Sinocyclocheilus rhinocerous. Next base: position 95,822 of record NW_015644615.1, on the reverse strand, counting down.
AAGAGGAAGGCAGCGGACAGTCTGATCTCAGACTCATGTGAGAAGAGAGAAAGACTGGAGCTCATCTCAGAGGCGACTGCATTCACATTCACTCAGTCATTGTGCTGGACTTGATGAAGTCAGTGTTGATTCTGGATCATTCATTGAGTGTTTGTTGTGTGTTTCTCTGGATCAGGATGTGCTGACAGTGATCTGATCCACTACAACACACACACACACACTCACTCACTCACTCACTCACTCACTCACTCTCTCTCTCACACACACACACACACTCACTCTCTCTCTCACACACACACTCACACTCACTCAGAGTTTGTGTATTCACATAAAACTGAGCAACCAATAAACACCCGAGTGTCTGAGGACTTCCTGCTTTGACTCCGCCCAGCTGATCTGATTGGCTGACGTGATTGACACGCCCATTTATACATGTGAACAGCTTTGTAATGTGTTCAAATACTGTTCAGAATAAACATGACTGAAACATGCAGATGTGAGGATCTTTTCTTCTGCTGAACACATCACAGAGACCCGAGCATCACCAGAGTCCGGCAGATATTCAACACTCCTCACTTACAAATGAGATGACTGAGCTGTTTGTTCATGAATATCAGAGAATCAGGAAACTGTTTTAGTGGTTTAAGTCGAGATAATCCACACCTGATGTGCATTAAAACATTGAGTGCACACCTAGCTGTGGAGTATCCGGCTTATATCATGGAGACTTAACAACATTGACAAGCTAAAGCTATTATTGATGTTTAGAGCGCAATGTTTGACTGAAAAGGTCAAACTGCGGCTCATTTTATATATATATAAGTGTGTGTGTGTGTGCTAAAAGTGAAATAAAAGGGATGGTATACATTACAGAAGATCAAAAAATAACACTGACCGTAATTTTGAAAAATACCGTGATATAAATTTTTGGTCATACCGCCCAGCACTACTATACATCCTTTACAAACAGAAACATTGGTCTCCTTATTAAGCTTCACTTCGTCATTAACTGACATCCAAAGTTAAGTTCCTATCTACTTGTTTTATTATTTCATTGTGTTTCTGTTGAACGTCCGTGTTCTGGTGAAGACAAACCCCTTCTGAGAAGCTATAAAACAGACGAGTTCTTTCATTCAGCTGCTGATCAGAGATGGGTCTGCTTCTGTTCGTTCTGCTCGCCGCGGCGGCTACACAGATCTGCAGGGCTTGTAATGCTACCGAGCACAGATTCGGATCAGCACAGGACTCGCACTGGTGTTATGAGTGCAAGGGTTTGGGGAATCACTGCGAGGAGAGATCAGTGATTTGTCCCATTGGATTTTCCAAATGCATGAGTACAACAACCGTAGTGCAAGTCGGTAAGTCCAATACGATGTTATATTATATCTGACTGATGGAGATGCTGCTATAATTTACTGGAGCTGAAACAGCGATATATGTGTATATATATATATATATATATACACTCTTTCTAATGTGACGTATTCATAAATTCTGCTGTGATATCTTTGTTTTATGAAATAAAATGTTTTATGTACAGAATCATTTTATGAAATAAAATCCATCACCTCATTCCTGGAATCAAATTTAATAAAGCCTGGCATGCTGTCAAAATGTCCAAAACACACACTGCAGTAATAAAGACAAAAATCATGTTTATGATCAGAAGAGACATGCATGAAAATCATTTAATTATACAAAACAGGAAAAATCGTGTCCGTTTGGTTTTTCATGAGTTTGTGACCACAGATGACCAAATCAAACAGAGAAATAATGAGCAGTAATATTTCAAAAATGCTTTTGTCTATTTTATCCAATCTTTTATGTGTAAATAGCATAAGAGGTACAAAGCCTAACTGTAATAAATCACGTGATGAGATTTCAATTCGATTCTTAAATTTAATTGATTGGATTCAATATCCATTAATCGTGAAGAATTTAGGTAAACATCAGTTTTTCTAAAGGTTAAAACTCTCTCAACTTATCCTGCAAACTACAACCCTTTCAATTTGTTACATTAAAATAATATTAAAAGTTAAAATTAAAAAGAGCCCAAACTATCAACCTCCAGCGCCATTTATTTTCAGATAAAATTACAAATTATATTAAATTGCACATAAGGCCGATTTAAAGAACACGCGTCTAAACTGAGACAGAAAATATTGTACAAAATACTGTACGTAATTAATTTAGAGTCACTTTGACCCAGAAACAAATTGAGTTAATGAGAAACAAAAAAAGTCTCAGCTTTCTAATTCGTTGTTTAAATGGAATCATTTTGTAAATATAACAATTTAAATAGTAGCTGCCAACAAGGCCTATATCATAAAAAAAATAAGACATCATGAATTAACAAGTTAAGATAAATGAAAGCTTACTGTATATTTAGCATTATGCTCAACTTTCGCTTTGAATGCGGGTCCTGAGGCAAAACTGCTAAACTGTTTTGATTGACGTGTTTGCGCGAGAGATTATAAACTGTATTTGATATTTCAACATACCTTCTGAGGTCGATCCATATTAATTTCGCTTGGTAACGTCAGAGGGACAGATGATCGGTTCATTCGCGCCCAGCGCGGCCGTTAAACCGCGCGAGCGATCTTTTAACGACCTTTATTTGAATTTGTTGAGCGCCAACTGGATTTCCGTTGAATCTTCGCGCAAAGTAAATAACAGGGTGACATCTACAGGAGAATTTAATAGGATTCTCAGGAAAAATGAAAATAAATCTAAAGCAATTTTATAAAAAAAAAACAAAAAAAAGATTAGTCAAACAGTCTGAAATGATTTACAATTTTTCTAATTTAATCAGCAGTCGTTTAAACAGCACTGTTGAGGAATGTGGCTCAAATGTAAGAAATGTAGTGGTTGAAAATGCCTCAGACTGCGGGAAAGGTTTTGATCATATCGCTCACCTCCACGCTGGGCGTCAGGAGATAAGTGCAGTCTTCTGATTGGCTGTCGATTACACCCAGACTGAGCGAGGCTTCCGATTGGCTCCAGAGCCTTCGCTACCAAACCTGAGGAACGTCGAAGAGCGCCGGTGGCGTAGTTTCAGAAGCTGTGCGACAGAAAACAATCAAACAGTCAAGTTCAGCAGACGAGAGTTACGCGCCGTACGTCAATGTAAACACTTACCGTCTGACTTCCTCTTCTTGTGTCCCCGGCTCTTTTTACCTTGACTCTGATTGGCTGAGGACTCCTCAGGCTCCGCCTCCTCCTGCACTGGACTCACAGAGGCTCCGCCTTCATCAGGCCTGAACAAACAGCAGCCAATCAGACGGCATCATGACATCACGTGAGTGAGTTAAAGGGGCGGGGCACTTACTGCAGTCTGGGCCAATCACAGGTGCCAGTCACATCGGCGTACGTCTGCAAGCAGCTTCCTGTGACACGAACGAAATTAAACATCACATGTTAACGAAATAAACGGGTTTGAAAAGACAGCAAGAATAATTACAGTTACCATAAAGTTTTATTAAACACTCAATTCATTAGTGTGGACTCTAATATAATTACTCTTATTGTGGGTTGGTTTGAACGTAATATAAATGTTGTTATAGTTATCATTCATCAGTGTGGACTCTAATATAATTATGTCTGTAGTTGCTGGTATGGTTATAGTCTGTTGAAGTGGAGGCTGTTACAGTTATCACTGTAGTTTGTCAGAGTGAAAGCAGACACACTGACCGTCGGTCTTGATCTTCTTGACGCTGCTGTAGTTCGTCCAGCTGCTGTCAGCGTCGTGATTCTGCTCCTCCGGAGACGGACTGATGCTCCTCTTGACCGCCTGCAGTCTGAACACACACACACACACTCGTACGGTCACATGACTAACTCGTGCCGCGTGTCTGAGGGACTCGGACTCACCGGCTGTGGGCGTGGCTGAAGCCAGAGGCGGTCGTCATGGCGGCGGCGCTGTAGGAAGTGTCCGCCCAGCCGTCGTCAGGCCTCCTCCTGCTGGTGTGTGTGCTCTTCTGTCTGGACTGCAGGTACTCAGCGTAGGTCTGGATGCGGTAGCTCTCGGCGTAGCGGCTGGTGTTCATGGCTGCACACACACGGCAGACGTTAGCAGACCATCGGCCCACACTGAAGCAGAGGAGCTGAATCTTACCTATCTGAACCTGCTCCGTCTGACTGAGACACACGAACGCTGACGTGTCATCGATCCACGACACCTGGATGTTCCCTGAGACACGGCAAACACAGATCAGCGCACACACACCCACCAGACACTGACAGACGAGCGTGTGTGTGTGTGAGAGAGAGAGTGTGTTACCGAAGGCGCTGAAGAGCTGGTACAGGTCGCTGGTCTTCCACTCTTTAGGGAACGTGACGTACAGGACATGATCTCTCTTGGGCTGCACTGAAAACACACACACACACACACACACAACGTTTGATAACGGACACTGTGAAAATGCATGAATGAGATGTGTCTTACGGTCAGGTCCACTCATGTTCAGGTAGGGAATGTCAATCACCCTCATCAGGAATAATCTAGAAAACACATGAACTCATATGAGACACAGATTCAGACAGGTGTGTGTGTGAGTGAGTGAGTGAGTGAGTGTGTGAGTGGGAGTGTGTTTGGCTCACTTGTTGTAGAAGGGTTCGAGGAGTTTGGAGCGGGCAGAGATGTGACTCTTTGGAGGCGTGAGAAAAGATCCTGAGAGAAGAGAGACACACATGAAAAACGAAACTGTTCAGATTTCATAAACTGAGCTCTGATTGGATGAGCAGATCTGAAGCTGCAATAACTCACACGAGATATTAACAACAGTCACTCTCTTGAACAAGATTAGCTGGCAGATCAACCGATTACACATCTTTTTCATAGAGTAATAAATCCCATTTATTTTCTCCAATAGAGACAATAACTTAACCCTTAGAGACAGAACTACTGTAAGTTGTGAGGTTGTTAATGGATTATATATGCTTTTCTAGCTGGTTGGTTTGGTTCATGACTTTCATAACTCTTATAATAATTCTTCATAAGACTTTTCAAAGACTCCTATGAGAAAAAGTCCTTCTGGGAGCAGATCACTACTCCTGCACATCACACACACTCACCCAGGTAGTTTGCCATGGAGATGAAGCACAGTCCAGTGATGAAGGCATCATAACCGGCTTCATGAAGCTGCTCTGTGGACGTGTCGTAACTCTGGAGGCCTTCAGGACACTCTGAACAACACACACACACGCATGAGGCCGGAGAGTGACGTGAGCAAGTCCGAGTGTGTGTGTGTGTGTGTGTGTGTGTGTGTACCGGTGGTGGGTGATCTGAAGGGTTTCTCTCTCAGCTGTTTGTGCAGTTCAGCCAGTGATGTGTTGCTGATGATCTCCTGTCACACAAACACACACACTCATTAAACACACACAGCTCCAGATCACTACTGAACACACACACTCATTAAACACACACAACGCACCTTGAAGGGCTGCGTGGATGCCATCAGCTTGGTGTCCAACAGCCTGAAACACACACACACACACAGCGTGAGCCGGTGCACACATGAGCAGAGACACGTGTGATCATGTGATCAGAGGTTACCTGGGAAACACAGACATGGCCACCTCCTTAAAGTCATCCAGCTCCTGTAAACACACACACACACAGAGCTCATCAGACTGGGACACGTCACACTCTCCCACAATCCTTCAGTGCTTCATCATGTTACCTCAGGCAGCCGCCCACAGAACTGATGGATGGTGTGCATGACGTCCAGCAGCATGTTGTGACCCACCACCAGTTTACCCTGCGTCACACAAGCAGGTCAGGACGGTTTATATCAGAATAATCTGAATGTGTGTGTGTGTGCGCGAGAGAGAGACTCACAGATTTAGAGATGGCTCTGATAACCCTGGAGAAGCCCACAGCGTCATTCAGCTCCTCCTGTAACACACAATCAATCAATCCTTCATGACATTCATCCAGAGATCATGTGACTGAACAGATACACACCTGCTCCCTCTGCTGCTTCTGCTGCTCTCTCCTCCTCCTCTCCTCTTCATCCACCTTACTGATCTGAATGAACCGCTCCTGATAACACACACAGGCAATCAGAGCCTGATGATGATATAATGTGCATTAACGAGTGTGTGTTTGTACCTTGTCTGTCTCCAGCGTCTCCACGTGAAGACCTTTATGATACCTGAAACACAGAAAACACCAGACGAGTGACGACACTGAGCTCATAACCACACTCACAGACAGACAGACAGACAGACAGACAGACAGACACACACACACACACGCACACACAGGCAGACCAGGCAGACGCGCACCCAGGCAGACGCGCACCCAGGCAGACGCGCACCCAGGCAGACGCGCACCCAGGCAGACGCGCACCCAGGCAGACGCGCACCCAGGCAGACGCGCACCCAGGCAGACGCGCACCCAGGCAGACGCGCACCCAGGCAGACGCGCACCCAGGCAGACGCGCACCCAGGCAGACGCGCACCCAGGCAGACGCGCACCCAGGCAGACGCGCACCCAGGCAGACGCGCACCCAGGCAGACGCGCACCCAGGCAGACGCGCACCCAGGCAGACGCGCACCCAGGCAGACGCGCACCCAGGCAGACGCGCACCCAGGCAGACGCGCACCCAGGCAGACGCGCACCCAGGCAGACGCGCACCCAGGCAGACGCGCACCCAGGCAGACGCGCACCCAGGCAGACGCGCACCCAGGCAGACGCGCACCCAGGCAGACGCGCACCCAGGCAGACGCGCACCCAGGCAGACGCGCACCCAGGCAGACGCGCACCCAGGCAGACGCGCACCCAGGCAGACGCGCACCCAGGCAGACGCGCACCCAGGCAGACGCGCACCCAGGCAGACGCGCACCCAGGCAGACGCGCACCCAGGCAGACGCGCACCCAGGCAGACGCGCACCCAGGCAGACGCGCACCCAGGCAGACGCGCACCCAGGCAGACGCGCACCCAGGCAGACGCGCACCCAGGCAGACGCGCACCCAGGCAGACGCGCACCCAGGCAGACGCGCACCCAGGCAGACGCGCACCCAGGCAGACGCGCACCCAGGCAGACGCGCACCCAGGCAGACGCGCACCCAGGCAGACGCGCACCCAGGCAGACGCGCACCCAGGCAGACGCGCACCCAGGCAGACGCGCACCCAGGCAGACGCGCACACAGGCAGACGCGCACACACACAGGCAGGCAGACAGGCAGACAGACAGATGCACGCGCGCTCACAGACACGCGCACGCACTTACTTACTTTGAGTTGAGAGCGTCTGATAGATGCTTCCTCTGAAAGCTGAAACACACACACACGACATTAACACACACACACTTCTATTTTAATGTCAGTAATAGGGAGTGTTTCTGACCCGGTGCAGGGCTCCAGATCCAGAGTCTGCTCGGAGTTCTTCAGAAGAGCTTCAACCTTCTGCCTGCAACACATCATCATCATCAGACAGCTGCTGATTGACGAGCATGTTTCCCATAATGCTCCTCACGCACTACAGTATGAATTACAGCTCCAGAGTGAACACGAGTCTACATGCTACTGATATTATTACTTATAATAATTTAAAATCAAATTAAGCAAAACACACTACTGTTATTTTAGAATTGATCAAAACTTTGAATTAGCTTTTATTTTTATATTTTCAGTTTAAGTTTGAGCAATTTTACGTGCTTGTCACTTTTAGGTTTTTTTATATTCCTATTTCTGGTTTAATTTATTTCCGTTTTAGTTTGGTGATTTTAGTACTTTACTAAATTTTACTTAATCTTACTTTATTTCAGTTGTTTGCCAAGGCAACATTTCTAATTTTCTTTTATGTTTTTAATCTGTAATTTATATTTTGTTTTATATATGAGAGAGCGAGAGAGAGAGAGAGCGAGACTCACTCCACCATCCTGATGAAGTCTCTCTGGTCTTCAGGCACATTACAGAATCCCATCCCTGCAGTGGGCGTGTACAACACTGGCCCCACCCCATTGATCTGACTCCGCCTCTCCTCATACTGCTCTCTCAGCTGAGACTCCTCCTCCTGCATCAGGTACGGGATCCCTATGGCAACCACAGCTGTCAGTCAAACACATGGCAGACACCACCCACCAATCACATGACAGGAAGTCAAACTCACTGACCGCTGCGGAAGACCTTGTTGAAGTCGAAGCCCTGACTGGCCAGGAAATCAATGCTGGAGCTCTGGAGGAAGATGATGATGATGATTCATGAACGTCAGTCTGGTTTATCAGTAACTAATGACACAAAGGGTCTCTCACCTGACAGATGAACTTGATGTCCGGAGACGTGCGGCTGAAGGGTTTGGGGAAGATGTAGAAGTTGAAGGCTTTAGTGATGTACCTGTGTGACGGAGACAGATCACTGTAACATCTACAGTCTTGAGCCGTGAAAAACTGGAGGGACTGAAATCATTAAATCAGACGCAGAGCTGGCACAATACAGAAGCTCAAAGATGAGTGACAAGCACAGCTCTGGTGCGGAGCAGGAGCTTGACTCACGAGGACTGATTCTGCTCGTATCTGAAGGTGCAGAGGCCGAACTGGAAGAGCAGGAAGTTCATGGAGTGCTGCAGGAAACCAGCAGAGCATCAGCACACACAATTAAAAAATAATAATGATCCATCATATGACTGTAATAATCCCCAGTGCATTATGACTCAGATTACATGTGCACGGACTCAAAACATGCACCTGTTAAAAATCAAGATCATCCTGCCGAGTCTGAACTTCTGCATTATTATCCATGAATGTGCGCAATCATTTGTCTTTGGTTTTCATCACGCAATTGCAATATATATGCATATACAGGAATATATGGAGACTGTACTAATGTGCTTTTATGTGTCATATAAGAGATAAATGAGCAATCCGTTATTTTGCTTAAACCCTGACAGTGTGCAGCAACACTACAGTAATATTAATACTGAACTGAACAGTAGTGCTGTGTTCAAAATATCGATACGACGATGTATCGTCACAGAGATTTGACGATACGAGTATCGATACAGCTGGCCCTGTATCGATATTGTGGCACGTGTGCAGCAGTGGACCACGCTTAATTTGTTTAAAATTTTACAACGTTTAAAATTGAGTAGAAAAGTGCGAGGTTTCTAAAAAAGAATGAATAGAGCATATATAGGCTACAAGGAGGTTTGATCTGGCCGCAGAGGAACACAACTGGGGTTGCCTGATATAAAGAGACGTAATCCCCGAAACAGAGCTTCACACTTGCGCAATATGGAAATATCTGCTAAATGTGCTACTTATCTTTGTCAACCCGGCAACCCTGTGCACACGCG
>NW_015644615.1:85823-86487 GCF_001515625.1 Sinocyclocheilus rhinocerous | reverse complement strand
CTTAAAAACAAGATGCAAACAATCAGAATATTGTACCTGGTGGGGAGTGCACAATGTAAACATGAAACATATGCCATTACCTATATTGTACTGTGGTACAGTTCTGGAGGCCCTTCATAATGCAGAGGTCAACTGCCTGCTCTGCTAACAGTTAGAAATGGCACTACAGTAAGCAGTGTTTAATAAACAGCTGTTTTTCTAAATTCTGCGGAGGTGAAACTCAGTGCAGTCCTGTATCGTGATACGTATCGTGGCCTCTGTATCGTGATACGTATCGTATCGTGACTTTGCTGGTGATACACAGCCCTACTGAACAGTGTGTGTGAGAAACTACAGCACTGCCATGATCAATACAGCAAATACATCCAGAGAAACCTCGACCTGCTCATGAAACTCATTTCAACGACATTTCAAATCAGGAACAAACACAAACCCACAATCACAACTACGGGTGCTCCGATCAGGATCATCTACCTCAGGAAGCCTTTTTATCATGCAGAATTATTTAGTGATTATAAATTGTTATGTTTTAAGATTGTTACAGACATTCATTCAGGGCCTGGATTTCATTTTTGAAAATGGCGGGAACTCCCCTCTTAGGTGACTCTTGTGGGGGGGATTTTTTTTATTTGAGGGGTGGAGGACATTTTTTTTTACATTTTTA
>NW_015644615.1:83281-84288 GCF_001515625.1 Sinocyclocheilus rhinocerous | reverse complement strand
AAAATATATAATTATCTCACCTAAATGTTTGATCATGCAATGCTTTTTTGTTGTTATAATGAGGCAGTTGTTGCACAATAGCTTTCACGCAGCACAAGCCTGATTGGTGAGCTGTATGTGAGGCAGCCTTGTGTGCGCGCTTCGAGTGAACCATCTCTAGGAGAGTGTGCGAGCGCCGAGCGGTTTAAAACACTGGCAAGACTTAAAAAGAAATACAAATTATAAACATCAGTGTGTGAGTGTGAGAGAGAGAGAGTGTTCTTTACCTTCCTCAGTTTAGTGTATCTCTCCTCTGGTGTATCCAGTCCATTGGTCAGAGCACTGACTGACAGCCCATCACTGATTCCTACAACAACACACACACACACACACATTAATACACACTCACTCACACACACACAGGTTTGTTTTTGTGATGAAGAGACGAGAGAAAACACGAGGAGGCCGTCTGTCTGTCTGTCTGTCCCGTGACCTGATTACAGGAGCCTGCACCGGTTTACTCTTTCACCAGCTTTTCTTTCTGTTTGCAGCATTTTAATCGTGTGATGTCATCAAACACAGCTCCTCCTGAACCCATACAACAATCAACACGTCTCAATAACCGTGATCAGATTCACACGCTACTGTCAGACTCCACACACTACCCACACTCTCACACTCACTCTCACTCTCACTCTCACACTCTCACACTCACACTCACTCTCACACTCACTCAAACACTCACACTCACTCTCACTATCACACTCACTCTCACACACTCATGGCCGTCTGCCACAACACTGATCTACCAATCAATAGCCAACAAAACACTGGAGGCTCTCTCACACACACGCACACACACACACACACACACACTCTCACACACACACACACAGGGACAGACAGACACACACACACTCTCTCTCACACACACAGGGACAGACACTCTCACACACACTCTCTCACTCTCACACACACACACACACATACTGGTTTCCTTGGTTTAGCAGGACTTTGATGGCCAACCC
>NW_015644615.1:80412-82861 GCF_001515625.1 Sinocyclocheilus rhinocerous | reverse complement strand
CACACTCTCTCTCACACACACTCTCTCACACACTCTCTCTCACACACACACACACTCACTCTCACACACACACCCGTGAATTCTCCGTCTATAGAGATGAAATCCGCCTCCTGCACAGCGTTACACACCTCTGGAAGAACCTCCTTAAAATCTGCACAAGACACAGATTGATACATATTAACAGATGTTCACAAGCACGACTACACACTCGCTGCGTGCGGTTTAACGGTGATGTATTTGGTTAATCTGACGGTCTTACTCTGTCTCGTGACCTCCATCCTGTACAGCAGCGACAAACACACAAACACACACTGGTCTGGAAGCTTTAACCCCCGCCGCCGGAAACACTCGCTCGCACTTCCGCTTCCTGTCCGAGCCTGCAGGAGGCGCTCTGAGTCAGGGTCAAATGTCATGATGATTTTTGGGCCACTGGAGGCTTTTGTACGCTAGATATATTGTAATTATTTTCATACATTAAATCCAAATATTTCATACATTAGATATAAATTAAAATCCGCTCAAGTGATCCTTGCGAAATAATTAAATAGAACACGATTAAGCAGTCAACACAAGCGACTGTGATTGGCTCATCTTGCTCAGCGCAGAGACAATTAACAAGTATTTTAATTTACATGACATTAAACATACACAGTGGCTATTTCATACAGATGAATTATGCAGTCGAGCAGGAATCCAGTGAATCAAATCAAACAAGAATCCCAGCTAAACATTTAATATCTGACAACTGTTTACGGTTGAAATATTAAAGGCTTGACAAACTATTCCACATGTATGAAAGTGTGTCGTATTGAATTGAAATTAACCTGTATTATTCAGTGAAGTAGTCTGTAATTGAATTACTTGACAAGAAACATGAACTAAGCTATTTTCAGAATACAATCAATTATTTCTCTCACTTTTTTCTTTATCCAATTAAATTCGTTTAAATAAAAGGACCATTGCATTTCTGAAAACATAAATGTTTTACAAAAAAATCAACCCTGAAAACACTTCTTTCCTTACCAGTATTCACAACTGTAAGCTTATAATAATGATTTATAATTTGAGCTGCCGGGTCGGAATTCGCGGGAAATGCCTGCCACGTCCGTGAACCGAAGAAGAAGAAGAAGAAGAAGAAGAAGAACGAAGCTTTTCAGAACTCTATTAATACACTTTCTAAGCGCTCGAAACACAGTCTGGCGACACCTGCTGCTCAAAACTGCGTAAATGAAACGAAACTCGGCTCAAATGTGTGTAATATACATCTTCAAACCCTAACCATTAAAAAGAGTTCTGTAAAAGTTGTGTTCTTTTATTAATGTGCAGTGCTTGTTTTCTGTGTTATTACTAGGCATGGGTTGACAAATTAGAAACAATTAAATATCATACTACATTTTAGTTATACACACATAAGTATTGCAATTCATTTAAATTAGCATAACATTTGCCTTGTTCAGAGAAGAGCATACAAGCAAAGAGTGAAAATGACAGCTGGCTTTTCTTCTGTACAAACACTCACAGTATCGCTGCTGAACACAGTTGATCTGGCTGTAATTCCAGTCTTTCAGGAGCTTCAGCGCTTCAATCTGCTGCTTGATCTAGAAAATCTTCATCTGCATCTCTTCTTCTGAAATGATGGTCTTTTCTGCTTTATTAGGTCTCCACGAGCACAACAGCTTTATATGACAGGAGCGACACAGCAGCCTCTGAGCCTCAGCTCTCACTCAGATAACATTCACCTCACTGTCTGCTGAGTTTCATGCAGAAATCTACATTAATGTAGTGCTTTATATGCAATCAGAAACTCCTAACATCTTATATGAGGCTCTTACTCTGAAAGCTACAAAGAGAATCAACATTTCTCTAACAGAATATTTGTGCATCTAGAATTTAATCTGTTCAAAGATAGACATACAGATTTGTTTGTAGTGTGCATGAGTTTGAGAGCGAGAGAGTGTGTGTGAGTGTGGGTGTGTTTGTAAGTGTATGTTAGGTTGGTGAGATGGTTGGTCTCCATAAGCATTGTGGCAAAGTGCCCATCATTCAATTAGCATCGCCCCTGGCAACAGCAATCTCCCCCAATCAGCTCATCAGGAGGAGAGAGATACAAAGGCCACAGCAAGCCTCAGTTAGGGGGAGAGGATCCAATGTTCACTGACCTGTCTAATGTGTGAAGTGACTGAGGACCAGGCCAAGCCAACAACACTCTCACCGCCACCGCACAAAGAAGAGAACTATTCCCCGAGTCCACCTACACTCACAAATCACAAGGAGCATCCACGAAGGCCCAGAGGACGCCACAGCCACAGCCACTCTCACTGCCCCACTCCTCCTCCACTATTGTAAATAAAGAGCCCTCTGGGCATTCAAACATCTGTCTGTGTTGTGCCTCCTCCCTGCCCTGCTACAGCATCCACAGGTGTGTGTGTGTGAGTGTGTGTGAGTGTGC
>NW_015644615.1:78450-80278 GCF_001515625.1 Sinocyclocheilus rhinocerous | reverse complement strand
GAGTCTTTTTTTTTTTTGATAAATGAATATAAATGTCCCCATATGTGCGTGCGTGTGTGTGTGTGTGTGTGTGTGTGTGTGTGTTAGGTTGGTGAGATGGCTCGTCTCCGTAAACATCCAAAGCTCAGGAACGTCATGATTCTCGCGCTAACATGCATGACTCCTCCCAGGTTATACAGCATGTGATAGAAGGTGTGAACAGACAGGCTGCGCGTCTCGTCCGCGTACTTCAGCGCCACGATCGGAGTGTACAGAGGATTCGTCAGGTTACGGAAAGGAGGTTGTGGCGACTCTATCACCTTCTTAGTGACCTTCAGAGACACACAGACAGTGAATGAGTTTCAATTCCATTAACTCTATTCGTCTCCACACCAGCAGATGATAAATACTTGATCTCTTTAAGGTTGGGTGGATTCTGATTGGCTGTCATTGTTTAAATCATTGATCAGCTGGAAGGAAATCGTTCTGAAAGTGATTCCAGCGATATCTTTCCTCTGTGTCGTTATCATTTTAGCTCTCTTAAGAGTTGGAATGATGATTAAAGCTTTGTTTCTAGTTCTGGTTCTTGTTGTGAACGGGTATGAATTCATGTGTTCTGACCTTGGCGATGTCTTCAGGTGTTTGTCCCAGGCCTTTAAAGAGGTTGATTTGTGTGGGCAGGTAGCAGGTCCTGAAGTGATGGAGCGTCTCTGGATCAGCACCCGCGAACTCTTTCTTCGAGACTTCCGTCATCAGCTTCAGCTCAAACTCAGTGTTTACAGGCCCGGGCTCGATCATCGACACCCTGACAGACAGACAGAGATGGGACATACGTCAGACTGCAGAGAGAGCCATCAGATCTAGAACCACATCAAACTAATACAAATGTTGGTCAGCTTTTGATTTTAGCTTATTTAATGCTTGTTTCATCCTATATTAAATCATTTAAAGTTATTTGAAGGCCTCCTGGATGAGAAGCACTGCTGTAGAACTTTGCTTATTTCCTGATCTGTGATGTTTAATGGGTTTGAACCTGTAACTTCCCTCCAGACCACCAGAGGGAGCCATCACACAACTACAGTGTGATTCTGCTAATGTTAATGTGGTTTGATCACTTACAAAAAGAGTCAAAGACCATCAGAAACCTGAAGAAGTGACATGAATAATCATACTGAGAATCACATGACAGGAAGGGGAAATGCAGGAATGTGTGTTCAGTGGCAAACGCTGAGACTCACTTGGCGTTAAACTGGAGCAGCTGGATGGCGAGTCGCTCACACAGTCCCTCCGTGGCGAACTTTGACGCGGAGTAAACATCATTGAACGCCACACCTGTGAAGAGCAACACGAGTCTGATTTGTTTGGTGTTTGCACATGTGTGATTCAGCAGATGCTCCGAGCTCTTCTGCTGTTCTTCAAGAAGACGTGTCTGTGTGTGTGACCGTCTCACCATGCAGGCCCAGCACGCTGCTGATGACCATGATGTGTCCAGAGCGTCTCCTCTTCATGTCGGGCATCACCTCTTTAATCATGCGCACAACGCCGAAGAAATTGGTCTCGAACACCTGCTTCATCTCGTCCAGACTGAGAGCCTCAACCGGCCCCACCAGACCCACGCCAGCATTATTAACTACAAACACACAGATCACAGTTTGACTGAACCTTCACTACTCTTACTAACAGAAGCTTCCATCTTTACTTTCTTCTTAATTACTCGTTTAGTTACTGTGCTGCATTCACTTAGTTATGCTATTTTATGTACAGTTCCATTAAAGAATTTTGGGGTCATTCAGAATGGATGAACAGATCTGTGTGTGTGTGTGTGTGTGTGTGTGTGTGTGTGTGTGTG
>NW_015644615.1:73230-75571 GCF_001515625.1 Sinocyclocheilus rhinocerous | reverse complement strand
GTGTGTGAGTGTGTCTGTGTGTGTGTGTGTGTGTGTGTGTGTTTGTACTCACTCAGAATGTCTATATGGCGATCTTTGACGCTGTCGACACACTGTTTGACAGATTCATCGCTGCAGACGTCCAGTGTGAGCAGAGACAGAGTTTTACCGTACGCGTCTCCTGCCGCTTCAACCAACTTATCCTTCCGCTTCAGATCACGCATGGTAGCTATGACTGAACACACACACACACACACACACACACACTCACACAAACACACACACACACACACGAGAAGTAAGTATCTTGTGTGTGTGTGATGGTGTGGGAAAGTAAATCAAATCAGGATCACACATGCCCACAGACTGTGCTGATTAATATTCAGCTGATTCATTCTTTTGCTCCATTTGTTAATCAATCAGTACAATAGAGCAGTGACTGTCTGTGCAGTGTTCAGTTCAGTTGACCTTTAACTCCTACAGCTTTGCTGGCAATACATCGCTGGCCCACGGGACATTCCTGGGGGAACTTCAGACAGTCCAGAGGAGAGATGGCGGGAAACATGCATGTGTAGCATCTCAAGGACAACACTGCAACAGAGGGAGGAGAGTCAGTGAATGTTTCAGAATCAGCATCAAATGCTTAGACTAGCCTTACATGTTAGTCCTCTAATGTTTTTCTTTAAAGGGGTCATGAACTGCCTCTGTTTTTATTTTGTACTGTTCTCTGATGTCCACTTATAATGTTATCAAGTTTTTACATAAAAAAACATAATTTAGAAGTAATAGTCTATTTTCTGTCCTGTTTTTAACCCCCTCATCAGAACGCTCTGTTTGAATAGACGTGGAGGATTGTAGACTCTGAAGTAAATGCCCACTGCTATGATTGGCTAACAGTTGTGTATGATTTAGGTTAAAAATGCATAAATACTCATATCAAATGATCTGTTCAACAAATAAAGCCATAGCGATCACTTTGTTTGTTGCGATATTACTGTCGGATCCAATATAGTCGCACAACATCATATTTTAGTTTCAAACTTTCTGAAAATCGAATTGTTGAATTGCCGTGTCGAACTGTGCCTTGTTTGTAAACGAATCTGCGGTAAAATGAAGTAAACACAGGACCGAGTTCTTACTGACGTGGTCTGGATCTTCATTAAAAATAAAACACATTCACTGTTTCCTAACATTGGGATCAGAAGGGAAGCAAAGCAAAGACTGTTTTTCCACATCTTGGCAGTAGCCCCTCACTACAGAACACAAGATCCAGGGGGCGTGGTTGGATCCAGATTCAACTCCTCCCACCTTACATATACCTAATCCTACCCGTCTCCACCTCCTGATCCCTAAACCCACCCATCTCCACCCCTAAACCTACCAATCTCCACCCCCTAGATGTGGATCCAACCACGCCCCCTGGATCTTGTGTTCTGCAGTGAGGACCATCGCCATCTTGGCACTGCACAGCGTTTTGTTTTCTCAGTTCATGACCCCTTTAAAACGTGTCAATTTACGTTGGTTACCTAAAAACTTACACTGGTCTAATCTGAATAATAAGACTCACTACCCCTTGGTGAACTGCTAGTTGGTCAGACTACTTCTTAATACAATCTTAACATAGAGACTAAGAACCGGTTGTACTATAAACGCAAAAGGCAAATTAGCGTGAGAGCACAGTCTCATAAAAGCGCTGATGGGAGTGGAAAGTTCTGCGGGTTATTTACTGAGAACACAGATATAATTTCCATAATGACCCATGCAAAACCAAGAGCAGCACAAATTTGCGTAAGTATATGTTCAAATAATGTCTTCCTCTGGCATTCCAAATAAATTCATTCTCTCCCTTCTATCGCGCTCTCTGTCCTCTGTGGTGCCTCCTCCTGGCATCAACAATCACAGCCATGTCAAGCGCAAAGTGGGTTAACGCAGGCTTTTGGGTGGTGAATAACAGAGCAAATACCAGTGAATGGACTACCGCAGACTATGGTAAATCAGGTTGTGTGATACACACACACACACACACACACGAGAATGAGTGAGACTTTACAGAGCGCTTCCACTCTCCCTTTGTCAATACAAGATCTCAGCCAAACATTAATGCAACTCTTGATGGAAATAAATGTGTTTTTTTGGCCAGTTTCTCTGGATTTACGATTTATAGTTATTTCTGTCATGATAACTCTCGGAGGGATTGGCATGGTAATGTACATGACAATGTTAATGTATTTGGTCTTGGCGGAATAGATCTGCTTCGCTGCTGCTGCTGCTGCCAATACATCCACAACATGCTGCTGTGAGCATGTAAGAAACACTGCTGCTGCACATGTAACACACCCGAAATAACCCCCATATAGCATAC
>NW_015644615.1:72858-73159 GCF_001515625.1 Sinocyclocheilus rhinocerous | reverse complement strand
GAGCGAGCAGCGAGCTCATTGGCTACCGATACAGGAGAGAACCAATCAGCTGTGCCATGTGATAATGATGTCATTAGGTCAGATTGAGTTAGACCTATCGGACTGCGCCATCTAGAGTTTCATGCCAGAACTCTGTATTTGTTTGAGTAAAATGTAATTTTTGTTTTATTTCAACTTCAGAAGAGTTAAGAAATTAATATTTGGTGGAATAACTCAGATTTTCAATCACAACAAATGAAAACATTTTATTTTGAGCAAATGTCATTTTCTGGGGGGGGGGGGAACAGCACTGAATGACAAT
>NW_015644615.1:60864-71879 GCF_001515625.1 Sinocyclocheilus rhinocerous | reverse complement strand
GGGTGGGGCGGGAACAGCACTGAATGACAATATTTGTATTTGACATTTGGAAGAAATGTTATCAGACCTTTATAGAATAAAACATAGCATACCTAATAAATCCAGAGAAATTTATTTTTTCCACAGCTGTTTGAGGGATTGATGGAGTCTTTAATCAATCAGATCTGATTTCCATTGGCTGCAGTGAGTTTCTGTCATCATTACTCACACAAACATCACATTAATAACCGAAACAAACCCAACAGCCAGTGAGCAGCTGACAGACGGAAACAATCCTCTCAGTCTAAACCTCTGGCAACGAGTCAATGATTAATGAGTTCATTAGTCTTACCATGCTAATCATAGCAGAGTAATCTGAGATCTCAATCTGGCTCCTTTTAATTGTTGTTTATGCAACAATTTACAAGCTGAGCTGCTTTTCATAATGAATGAACTTTACACAGTTATTAAACTGAATTAACACTGTGCACTGGGCTTAATAATGACTCTTTACAGCTAAATCTGGATTTATCTCATATTTGATGAAGTTTGCACCGTTTATACTGTTAATGTTCCATGTTTAATATTGTGAAGCTGCTTTGAAACAACACAGGAGATTTGACATGTTTAATGCCAAATAATAGCAGGTCTGACAAAATCCTTAATGAATGCCCATCATCTGAATCATGTTCCTCTGAATCTCATAAGATCTAAACAAAGTGATTCTTCTGAACAGTGGGACTGATCCAGTCATTTCTAGTTTGATTCATTAGTTCTTCCTTTCCCAGATAGCACAGGTACGTCTGCAAGAGGTCTGTTAAACATCTCTTCATCTGGAAAGCATCTGCTGAGTACAAACATCTAGGCGTCTGTAAGATGTCAGTTTCACATGCATTCTAAATCATAAAGACATCTTCTAAACGTCTATTTGGCATCTGATAGGAAACATCCTCCTGTAGACGTACTGCAGATGAGCAAACACTCTAAAGATACGTCTAGCAGATGTAATGCAGACGTCTAATAGATGTACATGCGCTGTCAGGGTTATAATTGTTTGGCAAACTGAAGTAACAATAACTATACTGTGGTATTTCATTATTATGTATTAATCTGGATTATATGTGTCACCCCTTACAAAAATTAACCATGGTTTTATTATAGTAAAAGTGTACTATGGACCAAAAACCAAAAAAAACATGGTTACTAGAGTTAAACCATGGTAACCACAAATTAATCATAGTTTAACCATGGTATGCATGTTTTTTGACGTTTTGATTACCATTCGAATAACCACAGTTTCACTAGAAATACTATGGTTATTGTAGCAAACCCATGGTTAATTTTCGTGAGGGACTGATATGAATCATCTTACCGTAGTAGCGCTTCATCTCGTCTCTCGCGAGCATCACGGCGATCGCGAGCCCGATACCGGACGAGCAGCCGGTGACCAGCACCGCTTTCTGTCCCTCCGTTGCCATGGGTTCAGCGGAGTAACGGAGCGTCTCTTCAGCGCTCTCTCAGCGGATCAGCGCCCGGATTACTGATCGATCAGAGAGCACAGGAACGTCTGCAAGAGGTCTGTTAAAGATCTGCTGACTACAAACATCTCACAGACGTCTGTAAGATGTCAGTTTTGCATGCATTCTAAATCATAAGCATCTTAAAGACATCTTCTAAACGTCTATTTGGCATCTGATAGGAAACATCCTCCTGTAGACGTACTGCAGATGAGCAAACACTCTAAAGATGTAATGCAGACGTCAAAGTCTATCAGGGTTATAATGAAGTTTTATTATGATTATCAAAATCCAACCAATCGCCGTTTAGACGAGACGAAGCTTTAAAACAGTAAGGCAAACATTTCACTAGCATATATTATAATGTATTATAAACATAATTATAATGTTTTGTGAATGGAAGAGCACGAATGGGCGCAAGAAACACACGGTTCTCCCTCGCGCAAAAGCCACATCAGCTTTAATGCAGTAGCCTATGTGTTATATTTCACAAAACCTGACTTGCATGAAGTTAAAACATATTTGTGATATCATCACATTAGGTGTATAGGTGGATAAAAAACGCTGGTAATATGCTGGTTACTGAGACTGGACTGTTTATGGCACGATGCCGTATAATTATGTACATAATGATTTAATCTAAAATATTTTTAAATGGTTCTTTCACTTCTGAAGTAGACACACAATAACAAGCAGGTAAGGGAATCTATCTGTCTGGGGGATTATTTTAGTGAATGATGTTTCAAACTGGAGGATCCAGACTTCTCACTGCAGTAAACACTAATACTGACATACCTTTAGATACTAAACACAGAATGACATCAATATAGACGCAACACAAGAGCAGTTTAACCTCCGATGACGACTGCAAGGATCTGGACGCAGCTCACACGCATCAGTCTCTGTCACTGACGAGTCATAAAGCTGATTATTCCTCTGATGACATGTGACGTGTGTCTGCTGTAACCCCCGCGAGATCAGTGTCGTCACGCCGTTAAACCCTCAGCAGCACGCGCTTGTTCTTTCAGCCAGTCGTGATGCTTTAAATGGTTCCTTCATTAGTCTGCATCGGTCTTAATATAATAAATCAGCAGAAGTCTGTGAAACTAGGTTCCCTTTTACATTCACACTCTTAAAAATAAAGTTCCCATATGGTGTTTTCACAGTGATGCCGTAGAAGAGCCATTTCTGATTCCATGAAGAACCTTTCAGTGATCAGTTCTTAAAAGAATCATTAAATCTTACCGTGAAGAAGATTTTAATAATCTAAAGGATCTGTTTCCACTGTAAAAAAAAAAACCCTGTTGTGCAGTGGAATGGTTCCATGGCTGTAAGAGGTTCTTCATGGGATGATGCCAAAAACAAAACTTAATTCAACTAGCTTAGGCTAAGCAGTGATAGATGCCAGCTCAGCTCACACACACACACACACACACACACTCCAGAAGCCTAATGTTTAGACTAATAATCACAAACACATCTTTTTAGGCAAGTATATGGTTGTCATGTCATAAAATATTTTTAATAAGCCTACTACTGAATGTGTATTATGATTATATCAAATATTTTTTTTGCTTTGCAATTTTGTATATTTTCTTGTAATTGTAATTGCTTCTTGTGTTTGTAGATGCCAGTGATGAGTTCAGAGAAACCAGACCTGCTTTTTTAATTCACATTCATTTAGATTAGTTGTTATCAACATGTTTGTTGTCCACAACAATATTTGAAAGCCTCATGACTTTTTTTAAAAATGTGTTCATGACTTACTGGATAGCTATTAAAGAGAAGTATTAAAAAAAAATAAAATTCACAATAAAGATAAAATATATTAGAACTTGTCATAAATATAGATTGATAAAATGTGTTAAAATACCCATGGATTTATTGGATTTTATGAGTTTACATGACTTTTATAAGTCTAGAAATCACGCTATAATCTTAAAAGAAAAAAAGTGGCAAAATATCTTGATTTTGTACTTGTTTCAGCTTATTTTGACGCTTGATTTGTCTTCATCACTTTGAGTCATGCTGAGGTCCCCTGCTTCTGAACCGTAAGCCATAAAACCTCCCCCTCCCGCACTGAGCATGCGCGGTCCGCGCTGACGTCGCCGCAGTGCATCACGGGAGTCGCAGTCTTTCGCTGCTTCCTGTTTTCTGACTGCGGGAGTGAGTTCTGTTCAGCTTCGCTGTTTGGAATCGAGAAAAAACTTCATAACCAACAGCCTGTAAGTACTGAATTCCGCCTCACGTGTTCATTAAAGCGGTTTATAATCAGGTTAATGTGTAAAAGCTGATGTTAATGCTGCTTATAGCGTGTGTTTGAAACTAATGAATAACCAAGGGAATATCTATCCATCTAGATCCATCTGTCTAGTTGTTTTATATCTGCTCATGTTCCTGTGACCGTGAGCAGTGTGCTGAGGTGTGAAGATGTTCAGTGATGAATCCTCATGATCTGTCTGTCTGTAGATGTCTGTGTTCGAGTCGTCTGGCGCCTCCTGCAGGCCCATCACTGTAGTGGCCTGGGCGTCTAACAGCAGCGCCTGCCCTGGTCACTTCACCCTGGTAACCATGACAACCACCCACACCTGCGGTCACATGGTCAGATCAGCATCTTCCTCTGGAGTTCAGATTATGTCGTTAACCGTGTGTGTGTGTGTGTGTGTGTGTGTTTAGATCGGTCAGACTGAGGATGGAGCCTCCGCTAACTTCATCCGAGGATTTGCTATCAAGTCAGGATACTTCCTGTGTTACAGTAAGGTAAGACGCGAATTTAGGGTCGACTCACTCATGAGTGATTGTTCTGTCATCAATTACTCACCCTCATATCGTTCCAAACCTGCATGCCTTTCTTTCTTCAGTGAAACACTGAAGATAAGAGTAACACACAAAAACACGCTGACGCTTTAATGTCTGTCTCACCACACGTGTGACGTCTCCGCATGCTCTTCATTCCCGCCTGTCTCTTGCAGGATCTGTCCGGTGGGATGGTTGTGGCGGATGTGCAGGTGATTACGGATAAAGAGCCGATTCCTCATGGTTACTGCTACGTCCCAGAATTCCTGGAGCACAGTAAGAAAGTTAATTGACAGATGTGGGCCTTACAGCCTCCACAGATCTGTTTGTCTGTCTCTCCTGAAGTGTAATCACTGTGTGTGTGTGTTTGTACAGAGGCATCTGTCGGGAAGAAGAAGCGCATCTGTGTGCGGATCGTTCCCATGGCCAGTGTTACGACGGCTGTGCTAGATCTCAAACTGACAGCCAAGAATAAGACCATGGTGCAGCAGTACACCTGCCTGGGGTGAGAGACGCCTGCTCTAGAATCACCCGCTCTGTTCAACGGTTCTCATATCAGACACTATACTGTTCCAACGGATCTGGATCTCAGCCTCCACAGATCTGTTTGTCTGTCT
This sequence comes from Sinocyclocheilus rhinocerous, assembly GCF_001515625.1. Taxonomy (NCBI): domain Eukaryota; kingdom Metazoa; phylum Chordata; class Actinopteri; order Cypriniformes; family Cyprinidae; genus Sinocyclocheilus; species Sinocyclocheilus rhinocerous. Next base: position 66,970 of record NW_015644615.1, on the reverse strand, counting down.
CTCCTGAAGTGTAATCACTGTGTGTGTGTGTTTGTACAGAGGCATCTGTCGGGAAGAAGAAGCGCATCTGTGTGCGGATCGTTCCCATGGCCAGTGTTACGACGGCTGGGCTAGATCTCAAACTGACAGCCAAGAATAAGACCATGGTGCAGCAGTACACCTGCCTGGGGTGAGAGACGCCTGCTCTAGAATCACCCGCTCTATTCAACGGTTCTCATATCAGACACTATACTGTTCCAGAATCAACGGATCTCCTATCTGGCGCTGTCTATGCTGATTCTGGAACCAGGCACTTGGGCTTTTGAATCAGATGCTCTATTGAGCGATTCTGGAATCAGACTTTTTGTATTCTGGTTCTGGAATCTGATACTCTGTACACTGGTTCTGAAATCAGACGCTCTGGACACTGGTTCTAGAATTAGACACTCTATTCAACAGTTCTCCAATCTGACGCTCTTTATACTGTTCTGGAATCAGACGCTCTGGACACTGGTTCTAGAATCAGACACGAATCAGACACTCTGGACACTGGTCCTGGGATCAGGCACTCTGGGCTGCTGTTCTCTGTGTTTATTGTGTGTGTTTGTGTTTCAGGGACATAAATGGCTTCGTGGTGTGGTGTTTAAAGGGCCAGTTCTCCACTCCAGCGCCTCAGGCCAAGCCTCGCCGTGTCAGTCTGGACATGCGCAGTCTCTCGCTGGAAGGAGCCGGACCCCCGCAGCCTCTCAGACCCAGGTACCCCCACACAGCCGTCAATGTGGAGAACATCAGCGTTATGGGATTCACAATGACGCGAGATTCTCACTCCAGTGTCTGGGTGATTTGACTGCTAAAGTAGACAGAAGCAAATCAGCTGTTTGACACTGGAGTATCTGCACAGGCAGAAACATCTATTCAGAGTAAAGTATTCGATTAGGGTCACATTTTCTTGATCTCCATCACTGGATTCACAGCTTTAAAACATCTTTAGTGGTTCAGAGTTGGTTTTAAAGTGCAGTCATGTAGCCTAATGCTGTAGGTCACAAAACTGGAAGCTGTATGGTGTTTAGGGTGGTTGCTAGGGCATTGCTATGTGGTTTCTAGGCTGTTCTGACTGTCTGTTTCTACAGCAATCCTCCTGATGTCCCACCGAATGTCAGCGGTCGGCGCAGTAAGCTTGATACGAACAACCTGGTGGAGGGTGTGAATGACAGCGGTAACCATAGCAACATCCACAGTATCACAGGTACAGCAACAGACAAACCAATCACATCATCCTGTAATATAACAGAGACACACGCACATCATCATATACATCATGCATTTATCAATCATATCACGTGTGATGTGAGTAAAATCGTGTGGATGTGTCATGTGACTCACTCTCGTTTATGTTTGTTCTTAGGAATGGATGGAGTTCCTTTCTCTCTTCACCCGAAGTTTGAGTCTCAGTCAGACACAAAGGTCAGAGGTCACTGCATCACTCATTAACATGTGGATATATGTAAGAAATCACATGCATCCATCTGGTCAGTATGGCTCGGTAAAGCCTGACAGGGCTTTTGTTGACTAGCTTGAGAGATCTTTAAAAAAAACGATGCATGTACAAAAGCCTTTGACCACAGGATGCTGTCATGAACCCATCACTATCAAGTGTTCAATCACAGTGACCAATAACACACCTGCTGTTGTGTGTGACAGGTGTCTGCGAGCGCACTGAGTGACATCCGTATCAAATCAGTGCAGGACATTGAGAACGAGGTGAGGTGATCTGCATCTGTTATAATTACGATTATAGGAAATCATTGTCATTATAATATGCAGACACATCAGATTTTTTCTTATTGCTCTGGAGGACTTTTATTTTGAATCTGCCTTTCTTTGAGGTGATTATTTGTTCATTGCCGTGTAGTTCAGCAGATTTTAATGACAGATTGTTTCTCTGCAGTATAAATACACGTTTGCGGTGGAGGAACATGCAGCGAAGAGACTCTGTCCGTCAGTGAGCGGCTGAAATCATTCCTCTCGGCTCTGGACGATGAAGTCACACAAATCTTTCTGGTTTTATAATCACGTATGTTTAAGTTAGACCCAAACACACAGTGCTGGTTTTGCAGGGCTGGTTCTGGTTGGTCTCATTCTCTCTCTTTTCTTCTCTGGGTTGGTTGAACGTGAAGGACATTCTGCATCCAAACACATTATGTACGCGTGTTTCTACGAAACACTAACAGGCGAGACAAAGTGCCTTATATGTGCATTATATGCCATTTTATAAGGCCAAAATATTTTATGTATCTGTTCTGGGGTTTTGAACTGCAGTTTAGTATTTAAAAAGTGTGGTTACACTAATATTCTTTATTTATCTTTAAAAAAAAATGTAAGTTTCAGTGATGTGGGGACCAAAAAATAATGTGTTTTTCTTGTATTCTCTGAATTGCTCTTTTGTCTGTTTAAATATTCTTAAAACTGTTGGATAATGTCATACTCTACGGAGCTCTGCGAGTTACTCTTTGAAAACTGTTGTACTTGCTTTGCTAAAATCTGTCTTTTGTGGAATTGTAATAAAAATGATCAGATCTTGATTGACTTTATTTGCAGACTTACACAAAGGAAGTTACATTTTAACCAGAGCCATTTTCTGTAAAATTTCACATGTAGCCCTAAAGCGTTTTATAGGAATGAATTTTGTTTTACTTTTCTATATCTACATGAATGCCTTATTTCAGGATCATAAACAAAACCACAGACTGACTGTTAGTAAGTGCTGTAAACTCGACAGTTTTATCCCAGACACTCTTTTGTTTTGGAATAGTTTACGGAAATAGCGTTCTTCCGGCCGTCGATCATTGGGTCGCTCAAACGTCAATCATTTGGCCACACCCCTGTGTGGGCGGAGTCAGAGCGGCCTGATAGCGGCCCGAGCGCCTCGCACACAATCACAGACACACGACGCACCGCTGCAGGATGGATCGAGGATATTCTTCAGGTCAGCGTTTTAACGTTTACTTATTTTATGTAAGAGTCTTGTTTGTATGCTGGGGTCGTGTTTTATTCCGTTTTTAAGGCCTGTACGGTAGCGCAGGTCGTATTTCGCTCTGTGTGTACGTGCATGAAATGGCGCAGGTCAAAATAAGGCGTCGAAACGCTGTTTAAAACATTAAAACAGAGTTGATCAGTAAGTTAGGCCGCTTTAGTAGACGTATTTTAATTTGGTTTTTAATCAACAGCATATCAAACTAATAATCTCTATTCTTGGTTGGTCTGAGTGAGTTAGGCGAGCTGCGAGTGCTGCGATCAGTCGCTTCTCGGAGTCTAACATCGCGTCGCTTCACATCACATCTTCATAAAATGGCACTTAATGTAGGAGTGCGTGAAATGGAGGCGTTGTGTTGTTGTAAAATGGCTGCCGCGTCGATTCTGCGGCTCTATTGTTAGATTAATCGCCTCGAGTGACTGACCTGTAATGTTACTGCTGATTGTTTTGATATCAGTGTTAAAGCACAGCCTTTATAATGAATTAACTGTACTGACATCTCACATACCACATGCTATTGTAGTTTTGTGGCTATTAGTTCATCCCTCTTTCAGTAAAACAAACTTAATTATTTTTGACATCATGTCTGTAGGCTCAGATATAGATTTCTGTCCAATCAAATGTCGTTTTGAGTGTGAAAGCCCCGCCCTCTAAGACCACCTGACTCTGAGCAGCCAGTAATAAGCCAGCCTGAAATACAGTTTGAAAGATCTGTTTAAAACCTTTAGATAAAAGGGTTTTTTAAAACATTTTTAAAGTTTTTTTTTTCTTGAGTGTTATATTTGATGTGTCAGGTTTTATGGAGGGAAAAAAAACAGCGCAGTTTTATTCAGAGACTCAGACTGAGCGAAAATATGACTTGGATGCTGATATTTCTATGATGAGATTCTGCTGATGCTTGTAATTTAACTTAATGAGATCTTTTTAACAATGCAGCAGATACTGATCTAAATATCAGTCGTCGCTCTATATCTCCAATAATCTAACTAGAAATAGAAGACTCTATTTGAGACTCTAAAACATGATTGATGGAGAATCAAGTAAAGCTGAGCTGCTTCAGTCCAGTGTTCGTTCATCTGGAAATATTACTGCAGTTATTCTGACCTTTACTTGATCAAAATCAGTCCAGATTTGACACGAGAAGCAGCAGCTGAAGCTGGACGTTTGTACAATTACACTAAAAGAGCTTTGACTGGATAAAAACATCTATCAATCAGAGACAGAAGACTTGCAGTAGATGGCGTGTGAATCAGGTTTTGGTCATTTAGAGACCTTAGATACTCCTGGATCAAATATGACGTCCAGAACGCAGCTGTAATGTCTCTCTCTGACGTGTTCTCGACTGGTTTCAGGGTTCTCTGGCTGGGGAGGATCGGGTGGAGGAGGATCGTCCAGAGGTGAGTCTGTGGCCGTGTTCAGCTCCGTCATCGTTCACATGTTGGTCCAGCAGATAATCAGCTGCTCTGTTACGGCTCAGGCTCGGGCGGTTACGACCTGTACGGATATAAGGACTCCATGTCCAGCAGCGGCGGGTTCGGAGGCGGCGGGTACGGATCCAGCGATCGGATGAAGAGAGGACTCTCTGGGGGATCTCTGCTGTCCTCCAGCGGCTCCAACGCAGACGATGTCATCGCCAAGATCAACCAGCGGCTGGACATGCTGACGCAGCTGGAGGGAGGCATGAAGAGCGGCGCTCGCGGAGACAGGTGACGCAGCACGCACACCTGAAACCAGCTCAAACACTGCTCATCTGCTTCTGCAGGTCCTGTCTCTGTAACCAGACGGGAATGTATTAAAACACCAGGTGTTGTGCATAAGAGAGGAATTAATCGCTGTTTATATTTATGGCGTTAAATGCATGTCATGCCTCTTTTCGCACTCATTTCTTTGGGAGGAAGCAGAAAATATGGCAAAAGGAAATATTATTTATCTTTTTTTTTTTTGGACTGCATACATCATATACACATCCAGCCTTTTAAAAAAAGTCCAGATCAACATGAGTCGTCTGATATTTTATCACATCTAGCACTAGTTTGTTTGCTAATTGAGGGTAAAAACATTATAACTGGAAGATTCGTCAGCTCGTCTTAAAGTTTATGTCGGTCTGCTGATGTTATCTCTCTCTCCTCATTCGCAGCAGTAACTGCTTTAAGTTTATGGTTTTACTATCTCCGAGATCTCCTTAGTTTGTCCCTGCAGCACAAGTACACTTAAGATGTCGTCTTACAGACGGGTAGACGCCGTTATGCATTTTTTGGTGTATGCAAACAAGGCTGTGATGGATAGACAGTCAGTCTGTTGTGTGGGGGTTGTACTGTCACATTGTGTCACCTGAAATTGTTTTGAAAAGACATTTTTGAATGTTGCATCAGACTACTGTTCAAATGTTTCAAAATAAATTAATAGATTTATTAATCAAGGGCGGGTTAAATTGATCAGAAGTGACAGTAAAGACATTTATAATGTAACCAAAGTTCTTTTGAACAAAGAATCCTAGAAAATAAATTGCATCACAGTTAGCAGCAAATCAGCATATTAGACTGATTTCTGAAGATCATGTGACACTGAAGACTGGAGTAATGATGCTGAAAATACAGCTGCGCATCACAGAATTACATTACAGCTTAACACATATTCACACAGAAAACAGCTGTTTTACATTCTAATAATATTTAACTGTTTTTACAGTATCTTTGATCAAATAATACAGTCTCGGTCACGTACGTGTTTCACTCACAGCCTTGTTTCCATTTGGTAAATATGGTTTCTACCTGGACTAAGTTGCAGTTATTTGCTTTTGAGGGTTATGCTCCGTTCTTGTAGCTGGAACAACTAAATCAGTGGTGTTTGTGTTAGTACGTAGATTCAGTGAATGCTTCCTGACCATTTGAACACACACAAACACGCTCACACACTCCGTTTGGTCCTGATCCTCAGACGGCGGCCCCATCAGATCTGACTCTACGCTCACAGATAATGCTAACGCTGCCCTCACAGACCCCAGAAGGGCCCCGTATCTCACAGTTTCCACCTCAGTCCTGTGAAATATGTGCAGTGTTGTTGCCTTATATGTCCATCTGTGCAACTGTCATT
>NW_015644615.1:53898-60442 GCF_001515625.1 Sinocyclocheilus rhinocerous | reverse complement strand
CACTGACAAACACCAAGAGGGGTAGCTGTGTAAAGTGTCACACAGTCAGGGTAGCTCAGCTAACACTGTAAATCCTCTCATCATTGACTCTGACCCTCACGACTACAGATCTCATTTGCATGTGTGTTGTCGTGGCAGCAAGTGAAAGCTCAGCGCGACGGGCAGAAGAAGAGGAAACAGACTCTGAGCGCTGCCGACGAGCCAGAGTCCAAGATGGGCAAAACCGACACCGCGGGAGACACGACGGCCACCGGTACGAGCGCATGCGTTTCCCATGATGACCGCTGGTCTTCAGCTTCCTGTCTGTGATTGCTGATGAGTGTGGCTGTGTTTCAGACGCTGCGGCGGGAGAGCAGACGCAGGAGTCCGAGGAAGCGGCAGCCACCGCCGGTGTACGTTCACACTCATTTGTCATGTGTCGTGAAAACATAGTGAATTATCCAGAAATACAAATAACATTTCTCTCTGCTCTCCAGGAGTCCAAAACAGAAGATGGAGGAGAAAGTGCTGGTGAGTTTCCTTTCTTCTGCAACATAAAAACCCCAGACTTTTATTATTTTACTTCCTAATTATTCACGTTTTTAAACTTATTAGTGAAAAAACTAAAAAAATTTGATGTGCTGCACTATATGCAGTTAAACTGGTCCACTTCCTGTGAAAACCCTGTCTGCTTTGTGTGTTTATGGTTGCATGATTGCATGTGCTTCATTAGTCTTCGTTCACTCTTAAATGTCTTGACTAATTGAACCCAATGAATACCTGGATGGATGTCAAGTCCTGTACTACTTACTTTATCTTACTGAAATCCTGTTTGACTCAGAAATGCATCACAATGTTAAAAAGCCTCTCAACGCTCATGGCGTGAGATGCTGAAAAAACAGTGTTGGCATGTGACACTCTCTCTCTCCAGCGCCATCCAATCAGGACGAGAGTGCCCAGGCCAAGGGGAAGAAGACTCCGCCCGCTGCGGCCAAAGTCAGGAAGAGGAGGGGCTTCTTTGAAAGGTCAGGGGTCAAAGTGTCTGCACACAGGTCAGGTTCCTTGCCATCTGTGCTGAGTGCTTGCTTCCCGGGCGTGTTTGTGGCTCACGAGGGCGTTGTTCTCCGGTTGTTTCCCAGGATGACGTTCGCCTGCTCCGTCTGCAAGTTCCGCTCGTTCTACAGCGAGGACATGGCCGTCCATCTGGAGAGCAAGTTCCACAAGGACCACTTCAAGTTCCTGTCCAATCAGCTGTCCAAGCCCACCACCGACTTCCTGCAGGTGCGGACGCTTCACTCACAAGTGAACTGAGTTGAGTGCAGTGTGACGTCCTAACGGCCGTTGTGTGTGTTTTAGGAATATCTGAATAATAAGTACAAGAAGACGGAGCAGCGAGTGAGTCAGATGGACAACCACAGCACCGTCATCTGCCAGGTGTTCAAAGAGCAGGATCTGACGCGAGGTGCGCGGTCTCCCTCAAACAGCAGAGGCATGTTTATTCCAGCTGCAGAGCTCCTCATGATGTCACTTCCTGTCTGTAGATCTCGGCATGGAGCACTTCATGAAGAAGGTGGAGGCGGCTCACTGCTCGGCGTGCGACGTCTTCATTCCCATGCAGCACACGCTGATCCAGAAGCACCTCAAGTCCCCTGACCACAACTACAATCGCAAGGTACAAACGCCCTTCAGATCAATCCGAGGCTTTGAGCTGCCGGTGAAGTGCTCGCATGACCTCTGACCTCTGTCTGTGTGTGTCAGGGCATGATGGAGCAGTCCAAGAGGTCGAGTCTGTCCGTGGCGCGCAGCATCCTCAACCACAAGGTCATCGGCAAGAAGCTGGAGAGCTACCTGAAGGTGTGTGTCTGTCTCTCACGTGTCACATGCTGTACTTCAGCATATTGTGGATTTTGTGGTCATGAAAACCGTATTTTGCAATATGTATGCGGTTTTTAACTTTGACTTGTTTTAAAAATGACACTCTATATGTCACTACATGTATAAATAACTATATCATGAAATATATCGTTACCGTGAAATACAATTAGTCATACCGTGAAACGCCCACCCCTACTATCTGTTATAAAAAACTATTTTCTCCCAGAAATTGCTTGTAAATTTTGTAACACTTTATTTTCAAGTGCCCTTGTTACACGTTACATGTACTTACTATTATAATAACAATTAATTATGCATAATTACATGCAAGTAACCCTAAGCCAAACCTAAATCCTAACCATATAGTAAGTACATGTAGCTAATTAATATTACTCCGCACTTATGTCTATAAGGACACCGTAACAAGGACACCTTATAAATATAAATAAACCAAGTAATTACAAGGAAACAGCAAATAACCTGAATTAAACGTGACATTTTAAATTGTATTTTCTCGTGAAGCATACTCTTTATTTACAAATTTGAAAACATTTGTTACGGTGTAGTGTATGGCTAGTGTTGATTTATGCCCTTTTTCAAAGGACAAAACGAGCGCGCTATAAATATATACACGTTACTTTGTGTTACTTTTGTTTGAAATATTGTTTTATTTGTAAGTTTTTGAGTTGCGTTTGTCGTTTCGCAGGGTGAAAATCCGTTCAACGGTAACCAGGATGACCAGGATCCCGAGGACTCCATGGGGATGGAGGTTTCTGAGGCTGATCTCACCAATGAAAGCCTGAATGAGATCAAACAGGAAGAGGAGGGGCCTCTGGCAGAGGGGGCGGAGCCTGTCGCAGAAGCTGTTGGAAATGGGGAGGGGCATGAAGAGGATGCGAAGATGGAGGCAGAGGAGGGCGTGGAGGAGGGTGTGGAGGTGGGCGAGGAGGAGGCGGCTGAGCACGGCGTTGATGCAGGAGACGCTGATGCCGTACTGGCCGAATAATCGTTAAAGAAACCGCTGATTAGTGTCCATTTGAAGAATCACTTCTACATCCTAAACCTTTGAACTTTATATGAAAGCTGACCCTGGATCAGGGCAGAAATGCAGCCTGAGGACCAATCAGAATAAAGCCTGCCTTGTGTTCGTCCAATCACAGGATTGCTCCGCCCCTCTACGCATGTGCGTTTGGTCTGATTAGATGCACGCGTGTGTCATGTGACTGTTGATGTGCCTCTTGAGATGATTTCAGTTTGTCACGTCTTTACACGCTGAAGCAAAACGTTTAATTTCCTTCTGATTTTTCGTTTCGTTTGGTTTCATGGATGTTGCCCTGTAGAGCAGAAGTGAAATGCTTTAATTTTGCAGTTTCCACTCATTGTTTTTCTCTTGTTGAGGAAATAAATGTTTGTAAAGTCATTTGTGTGTCTGAGTGTTTTTCTGAGTGATGTTTTGTCAGGCAAGTTTAATTGTTACGAAGCAACATGGTTTTTCAGGTTATTTTTTAGTAGAAACTGATATGCTGTTTTAAAAATCACAACTGATGGAAATTCAACAAAATAATATAGTTAATATATAATATAGAAGTTAATTACAATTTTGAAATTTTAGTAGTTAAGTAGTTTGTCTATAAAATTTATGAAGTTTGTTTATTTGTAGCTATTTTAGTTCTTCAGCTTAACCTGTAGGAAAATAAGAAATAAATGTAGCAGCAAGCAGTGATTATCAGGGATCGAGCGCTTTAAGGCATTTAAGCACGTGAAAAAAGACGTTACATATTATTTATCAAAACTGTAACCACCTAAATCAATGATTTAAAAAGCTTTTTTGGAAAATCCAGATAATTTGGCATAGAAATATGATTTTTAACGGTTATGACTGTTATAGCGCCACCTGTGGTCCGATAAGCATGACATTTTGCATGCTTGTTTAAAATTACCTCTTGCATATGTTCACCTAGTTTCGTGAAGTTGAGTTTTCGATTTATAGGCTTTTGGGTATATTTGGACACACCGCTCTTTTGAACAACCTTGTTATAGCAACCCAAAAGGTAAAGTTCAACTTTTTTTAAATAATTTTTTAACCTAGAGAGTCCAGAGAAACATACTGCACTGTTTTTTTTTTCTCGAGATTTTACTTTTACATATTCAACAAACGATTTGATTGACAGCAGTGTTTCTATAGGCAAAGTTGTTCAGAATGAACATTGTGTGTATGTGTGGAAAAACCGCACAATATACAATAATTTACGTCCTTGAAAAATGCGATATCACCCCCCCAGTGGCCGATTTCTCTCAAATTTCTCACAGACCTTTAGGGCCATGAGTCAAACAGGCCCACTGAGTTTCGTTCCGATCAGCCTCTGTTAACCTTGTCTAATAGGTGCTCAAACTTCATTGGCGGCCATGTTTTCTGAGATACGCAAATGTCCTTATAGACACTTGTGGCACTTTGGATAAAGACGCCCCATCCCAATTTTCATGTTGATCGGACAAATGGTTGCGTAGTTATAGCCATTTTGAAGTTTTTTTCCCCTCATATAGCGCCACCAAGTGGCAAGCTCCGTGATTTTATTCATGTGACCTCAGATTGAGCTGTTACATGACTGATCTGAGTTTGGCGAAGATATCTCATTCCGTTCAGAAGTTAAAGCCGTTTTAGTAAAAGTGGCCCCGCCCCTTTAGTTTTGGTGTCCCTTTGCGATAGTGATTGAAAAAGTTAAAGTTTTTATTTTTATATTTATTGATATTCACTCTCCAGAGAATCTTTCTGCACTGGTTTGGTTCCGATAGGGCGAGAAACCTAGGACTGGTTTGCAAAAGTAGATTTTTCAAAAAATCCGGTTTAGGAGTTATGAGCGATGTCGTACTTTTGATCGCTGCAGCGCCCCCGTCAGGCCGATCGGGGCGAGCTTTGGTGCAGTTGTAGACGGTGGGAGTACTACCATCCCTCCAAGTTTCAAGTCTCTACGACTCACGGTTTGGTCTGCCCGATCAGTTTTAGGTGGAGATTAATGATCCTTGGCCTTTCTAACAATTACAATAGTGTTTCAGTGCTACACGCTTGAACCTTTAATAAAAATAAAGTGAAATTTAAGAAAGATATTAAAGAATAAATGATGGATTCTGAGATTTTAGCAATCATGAGTGTATAAACCTCTCAGTTCAAAAAAGAAACTTGAATTTAATGAGAACCTGACACTTTTTACGTTTGGATTATTTGCTATTTTTGCTGTATAGCGACATTTCTCCCTCAATGATGTATTTATATGATATTGGAGTTTTGTCTGAAAAAAAGCAATGGCCGTGTGGTCGATATCTGGAGCTGCAACAGATAAAGCTGAGAATGATTATGTTATAGTCTCTGTATTTAATGATGAATGTATGAGGCGTAATATTACTGGCACTTTAATCTGAACACTAGTTTGTGCGGATCTGGACTGATTCCTGATGATATTTGCCACATTTAATAATAACAAAGAGCCTTTAATGTCAGTTTTAGTACAAATGTAAATGAATATCTTCAGCAGCAGAGGAAGCAACACACACTAATGTGCTAATGTGTGTGTGTGTGTGTGTGTGTGTGAAGCATGAGGCGTGAATGTGTGTCATTTACAATGATAAGGATCTTTATATTTGTGCAATTCTTGATTTCAGGCAGGATGTTCTGAAAGTGTGTGAGGATCAATGTTACTGTGATATGTTACATTCTTTTGTGTGTGTGTCTGACATTCAGAGTGAATTACATCATTTCTTAAGGATCCAAGAACAACGTAAGGCTCAGTGTGTGTGTGTTTGGGTGGGTGGAGTGATATTTCAGCAGCCTCCTCCTCAAATCTGTACCAGATGATAGTAAACGGCTCCATATGAGCGTTTTAAAGAGCTGTACAAAGTTAAAAATATCCTACGCTCCTCATTGGTCAATGGCGTCACCTGCATCCAATCAGCCGCGTCCTCAGAGGAGCGTCAGGCCCCGCCCCCATCTCCCCCCAGCAGCAGTCCAGGTGAGTGCGGCGGAGCTGCGGCGTCAGATTCGGTTCGGACTGAGCGGAGGACGCCGTGAGTACCGCGCTGTTTCTCTGAGCTGCTCACCAGCTTTTGTGCTGATGAGAGAGTTTCAGTGTCACGGCGGTTTGCGTGTTTATGACTGTGAGCGCTACTCAGAAAACTGTGTGTGAGTGTTTAGTGTTGTGTGGTGCGAGTGAGTGTGTGTGTGTGTGTGAAGTGATTGTAGTAAGCAGATCACTCACACAGGTTTCTGTGGATTGTGGGGACTTTTCATAGACTTCTATTGTTTTTATTCTGACCAAACGATATTTTCTATATGTAGCATAAACACACACACACACGCAGACACGCACTCACTCGCACACACAGAGAGACACAAACACACACACACGCGCACACACAGAGAGACACACGCACGCACACACACGCTCACTCACTCACTCGCACACACAGAGAGACACAAACACACACACACGCGCACACACAGAGAGACACACGCACGCACACACACGCTCACTCACTCACTCGCACACACAGAGAGACACAAACACACACATGCGCGCACACACAGAGACACACACGCACACACACACACACACACACACAGAGAGACACACACGCGCACACACACACAGAGAGACACACACGCGCACACACACAGAGAGAGACACACACACACATG